>NC_137620.1:44510038-44610038 GCF_963280865.1 Gymnoscopelus braueri | reverse complement strand
CTCTCTCTCTCTCTCTCTCTCTCTCTCTCTCTCTCTCGTAGTTCTGTAAGACAGTGACTCAGTGTCTCTCTCTCTCTCTCTCTCTCTCTCTCTCGTAGTTCTGTAAGACAGTGACTCAGTGTCTCTCTCTCTCTCTCTCTCTCTTGTAGTTCTGTAAGACAGTGAGGAAGTTGCTGTTCAGCCGTCGTCTTGCCAAGGCGGCGGCCATGTTGGCGGCCTGTCTGCTGGTCTATTACGGGGCGTGGTCCGGTGGCCCCGCCCTCCTCGCCATCATCGTGCCTTTCCTCATATGGATGGCCTCCTAAAACACACACACACACACACACACACACACACACACACACACACACACACACACACACACACACACACACACACACACACACACACACACACACACACACACACACATGTTTTAGGGTTAGGGGTCTTCCACCGGTGCAAGGCGTTGTGATCTTGTAGATCTGCTGTTCGGCAAAGAGGTTTGGTGTAGGGGGGGAAAAAAAAGAGCAGACCAAGTACAAGTTTTCTAAGTATTGAGAGTTTAAGTGGTTAACCGTCTCAAAACACACATCAACGTGAATCCAACACAACACTACACATTGACAGTCAGTGGTGGAAAGTAACTAAGTACATTTACTTAAGTACTGTACTTAAGTACAATTTTGAGGTATTTGTACTTTACTTGAGTATTTCCAATTTCCAATACTTTTACTTCTACTCCACTACATCTCAGAGGCAAATATTGTACTTTTACTCCACTACATTTATTTGAAAACTTTAGTTACTAGTTACTTTTCAAATTATGATACAATGAAACATACACTAACCACTTTAAACCTATTTTAAACCTATGCTATTTGAAAATTGCAGATCTACAAGCTCACAACGCGTCGCATCGCGACGCGTTGTGAGCTTGTAGATCGGCTATTTTCAAATATTTAGTACTTTTACTTTTGGTACTTTAAGTACATTTTGATGCCAATACTTTTGTACTTTTACTCAAGTACATTTTTTATTCTGGACTTTTACTTGTAACAAAGTATTTTTATATTGCAGTATTGGTACTTTTACTTAAGTAAAGAATTTGAGTACTTTTTCCACCACTGTTGACAGTGCTGTCAAACAAGTCTATGAAGCTATTTATGAAACTCAATGTGTTTTACAGAATTAAAAAATGAGATGCTCAGTAGAATCCCATGAACCTGCATGAAATAAGAACTTTCTAAGCTTGGATAAATTAATGAAATGAAACAGCTGGAATATATTGTTTGTTGCTCTGTCCATCTTCTCCACTGTGGACTATGTTGATAAAACTTCTATAAACTGATTATCTATCAACTTTAAAGCACTTTGTTTTATGATGTTGTTTTGCATTCTTTGTAGATGTTTTAGTTGGGCTAGAGTTGAGGATAACTGATATTGTTTTGTAATATTTCAGTTTCATCTTCTAATGTATGTATGCTGCTCTCTCATGTAGTTTAGTTGTTGCTGCTGATGTATAATCAATAATATGTCCTCTCAGCACAGCCTACCAGGTGTTCTATTAAACTATACGTACTGTTCAACTTCTGTTTGAATAAACCTTCTAACCGGTTTCATCTAGTAGTGAAACATTCACCCACCACAAGGTGGTGCTAGAGCACTTCTATAATTTCCATGGTGTAAACAAAGCTCCGTGATAACAGAGATTAATGCTCAGATCTGCAATATGCCCACTACATGACTGTACTTTGTAAACATTGAAGCTGTCACGATTATAAACATACTGTATAAAAGCATTGTCTTATGAATGTGTTTATAATGCATTACAGACATAATAATAATGATAATAATAATAATAATAATAATAATAATAATAATAACAGCAACTTTGTATATCACCTTTAATTTAAAACATGCAGTTAAAATGCTTTACAACAAAAGATATTGGAAGAAAAACTGTTTAAAAGGAAAATCTTAACCACTTTACCCTGGCATCCCAGAATGTTTCTTTTTCTTTTTCTTCTTTTCTTGTTTTCAAACATATTTAAAAATGTCCTACTGTTTTCTCTTCTTTTTCTTTTTTTGTATGGAAAATATCAGATCTACAACTTAACAACACATCACGATGACCTTGTAGAACGGCTAATTTCAAACAGCCAAAGTTTTTATAGGGCTTAAGTGGTTATTAAACACACATAATTAATCAATAACAAAATTAAATGGAAAATAAAATGAAATAAAATGCTCACAAATGGTGAGAAATATATGCGTAATTCTCTTCACTGTTTTAAGAATACAACAAATATATCAATCTACATGAAACATGGTATTAAAATGGAACAGATGTCTGTTATATTAATGTTATTCACATTCTATAGGCTCCCCTTTAACTAAATAATGAAAATATGAATATAAATTGTAATATAATGTCTACAGAGCATATTGGGTAGAACTGCAAGGCGGACAAACCAAAGCAAACACACAGACTATACCACATGTAAACACAGCCATCATGTAGCTGTACCAACAAGTAGTGAAGGAGTGTAAAACCACTCACTTTCAAAACTGCCCTATAAACCACCTTCAGGAGGCTGCAATTCCAAACCTGGCCCCTGTAAAAGGCTTTCATGAGCGATCCATTTTAGATGACCTTGTATTGTAAACTGTACTTCCATGTGCTTTTTCTCTGCAAACTTCTAAATAAAGTATTCAATCAATCAATCAATCAATCAATCAACACACCAGCTAACTGATACATTGTGAACATGATCATTTCAGCAGTGGTGGAAAAAGTACTCAAATTCTTTACTTAAGTAAAAGTACCAATACTGCAATATAAATATACTCTGTTACAAGTAAAAGTGCAGAATTAAAAAATGTACTTGAGTAAAAGTACAGAAGTATTGGCATCAAAATGTACTTAAAGAACCAAAAGTAAAAGTACTCAAATGTTTGAAAATAGCAGATCTACAAGCTCACAACGCGTCGCATCGCGACGCGTTGTGAGCTTGTAGATCGGCTATTTTCAAATAGCCTCGGCATAAAATAGGGCTAAAGTGGTTAATGTATGTTCTATAACATCATAATTTATATCTGCAAAGTAACTAGTAACTAAAGTTTTCAAATAATTGTAGTGGAGTAAAAGTACAATATTTGCCTCTGAGATGTAGTGGAGTAGAAGTAAAAGTATTGAAAATTGGATATGCTCAAGTAAAGTACAAATATCTCAAAATTGTACTTAAGTACAGTACTTAAGTAAATGTACTTAGTTACTTTACACCACTGCATTTCAGCACAGAACCTTTTCACAGATCCAGTGGTTTTCTGCAGAACATGGGAAGTCGTTCCATCCTCTTTGAGGAGCGTGAGGTTGAGACCCGTCATTAAACTCAACACAAGTCTTCTGTCGCATTAGTTTTGTACCAGTCTCCATGGTTATTAGGCTCACCAGGCATCCAGTAGAAGTAGGAACATTTAATTCAGTGGTTCTTCACACTTTTTCATGTCAAGGACCCCTACATTGATATATGTACCCCCTATCTAAAAACATTTTATTCCAGGGACTGCCAGCAGAAGAGATTTGTGTTAGATTATTTTCAAATGTTCCAAATTATTTCAAGATTTTTCCAAATTGTTAAAAAATAGCATGAGCTTGTAGATCGGTTATTTTTTAATAGCCGAAATGCCTGAAGAAGGTCTATGACCGAAAGCTTGCAATACATAAAGAAATATGGTGATGCTATGTATATTAAAGGTAGAGTAAGTGATATTCCTTTGTTAAAATAAGTGTCAAATAACTATACAATTTAATTACACTATAAACATTTAAGCTGATAAATGGGTACTCTCTCCTGATTGGTTGAAAATGTGCAGCCCACCTGAGAATGTATTTTCTGTTTATGAAAGAGTTGAAGTGAGACACCTGTTACTGAACAAACACTCTATATCAATGATTACTATCA
Organism: Gymnoscopelus braueri; assembly: GCF_963280865.1. Classification (NCBI taxonomy): domain Eukaryota; kingdom Metazoa; phylum Chordata; class Actinopteri; order Myctophiformes; family Myctophidae; genus Gymnoscopelus; species Gymnoscopelus braueri. The sequence continues at coordinate 44,606,091 of NC_137620.1, read as the reverse complement.
GAATATAGTGCTTTAACCTTTTGACAAAAAAACGTTTTGTTTTAACCATATCACTTACCCTACCCATTAACACATTTGGCTGGGGATCCCCTGGAACCCCCTCAACAACCCCTGGGGGGTCCCCGGTCCCCACTTTGAGAAACGCTGTTCTAGATATTAGGTACAAATTAACTGGATAGTGAAGTAGGCAACAGACATAATGTCTTAGTGACAGCGTTTGTATTTTATAATAACATGTAATACCATTTTAGAAGAATGAAGGTAAAATGAAGATTCAGTCTTACGTTGGTGTGGTCAGTGGAATACCGTCCACCCACTGGAACAATCTCTTTCTCTGTCTGTCCTTCAAACCAAGCCACACTTTCTTGTTGAAGTTTCAAGTTCAACAAAGTCCTGGACAGAAAAGCTGATGGTTACTGATGTACAAAGTGGTGTAGCTGTAGGTGACAGCATGCACAAAAAGGCCTACAAATGTGTGCGTGCCCATCACACACACACACACACACACGCACACGCACACGCACACGCACACGCACACGCACACACACACACACACACACACACACCTGTTTTTCTTTGCTCTTTATGACTATCAGGTCAGATTGTCTGTCTCTACACCACTCTCTGCTCTCCTCCCAGGTTTTCTTCCCATTAGAGATGTAATAACAACCTCTGTCAAATGTCTGCCATCCAGGTGATTCTGACAATAAAACGATGAAGTTAGCCACTTCCCCCCCTTTTTTTTGGCTCCAATTAATGACAAATGAACAACATGATATAACAATGAATAAGGAATGAATATATACAATGAATATAACAGTGATGTTTCACTGACCACAGAGTCTCCGCTTCAAGTTATCTCTCTCTGTAGTCAGGTTGTATTCCTTGATTTCTAATTGGTCTCGTTCTTCCATCAGTAGGTAATACCTGGTCACTCTCTTGTCATGCATGGTCTTTAACTTGTCACACCTGGTCTTTAACTTGTCATCACTGGTCTCTAACTTTTTATACCTGGTCTCTAACTCGTCAAAACGGCTCTGTAGCTGTTTTCTCTCCACCATGTTGAACTGATCTGTAAAATGAAAGATCCCCTATTCAAAAACAAAAACTTACATTTTGAAAATAATAATAATGCCCAACTACAAATGCTGCTACAGCTTATGTTGCTGCTATACTAAACCTATAATTATGACTAATAATAGTCATAAATGTATCATAAATGCAATGTTATGATACTTGACTTACAGAGATTTAGCGGGACAGCAACGCTGAGGAGAGCTAGAACACCACAAAGCAATCCAACACCGACTGCAACACGCTTGTACCTTCTTTTTTTTTTCCCTAAATTTTTATCCCACGATTTTTGTAACCCATTTTTTTTTTCACCCGGTGCCAATTTCCTAAGTGATCCTGGGCGCTACACCAGCCCTACACCAGCACTACACCAGTCCCCCACAGTAGGGAGGCCAGGGCCGAGCTCATGCTTCCTTCAGGTATGAGAGCCAACTGACCTTCTTGTCACCTGACAGGGGGGAGTTTCCCTGGTTGGACGTAGCGCGTGGAAGGAACACGTTATTCCAACCAGTTCCCTTCTCCTCCATCAGGCGCCCCGGCTGTCATGGGGGAGGCGGTATAGCGACCAGGATTACTACATGTTTTTGTGAGGGTATTAACTACCCTAGGAGACACGGGGAGAACATGCAAACTCCACACAGAGTAGGCCCTTTCGCCGACCCCACCTAGGGTATGGGCGCTGATGACGCGGAGGAGAAGACACGCCCCCAGCGCCCACAGCGTCCCCGGCGGGAATAGAACCCGGGACCTTCTAGCTGTGAGGCGACAGCGCTACCGACTGCGCCACCGTGCCTCTCGCTTGTACCTTCTTATGTCTGGAAGACGTACACATACAAAGACGTATGTGACGTACACATACACACCCACGCACACACACAAACATACAGTTATGCACACACGCACACACGCACGCACACACACACACACACACACACACACACACACACACACACACACACACACACACACACACACACACACACACACACACACACACACACACACACACACATAGAGGAGGGAGTGAGATCTTTCAAAATCTTTCAAACTCCGGTATAAACAGTTTGTTTTTGTGATTTGTACATTAGTTTTAGTAACATCTCTTACCCATCTTCAGTAGATCTTTCTCCTTCTTGGTCGTGGTCTGAAAATCTTAATAGGTCGTATTGTGTATCTGTTGGACATCAAGCCGGTCATAATGTCCTTCTTCAGCCATTTCTACTTCAGTTCCTGTTGCTGTAGTCGTGGTGTCAACATTGTAGTTTATATGATGTTCCTCTTGGAGTGGATCTCTCTCCTGAGCTGTGGGCATCGCATCAATATCATCATAGATTCCATTGTCAGAGATTTGACTGTCTTCCTCTTGTAGTGGATCTCTCTCCTGAGCTGCAGGCCAGGCGTCAATATCATCACAGATAGACATGTCAGAGTGTTCAGCCACAGCCATTTTTACCGTAATGGCTTGAATTGTTCTTGCAGGTATTTGATACGTATGTTCCACCTCTACACAACTCACTGAAGACTTATCTTCACTTCCCTAAACGTAGACACCACTGTTACATTTATATCACATGACAGCTCACACTCTGTGCACCAATAAAAACCCACCACACACACACACACACACACACACACACACACACACACACACACACACACACACACACACACACACACACACACACACACACACACACACACACACACACACACACACACACCCTTAGCAACGTCACCTCTCCTCTGCTGGACTCTGTGGTTTAACACCTGATCTTATCTGATGAAATTCATCTAATTTCTCATAATTTTTTTCATCATAAATATATCAACCACACATGCGTAGGTTGTACTGACGACAGCTACAAGTGACCACAGTTTTCCTGTAGCTTCATGATCTCTAAAGTTACACAAACACACAACTGTCCATCAATAAGAACCAACACCTAAAAAGGAGAAAAAAAGTGCCTAATGTTTGGACTAATATGTTTTAATCAAAACATGTGCGTGCGTGCGTACATGCGTGCGTGCGCAAATAATGAAACACCAATCCCTTGCACATGCCATCTCTGCATTCGGGAATAATTGCAAAACAATTGCTGTGATATTTGGCAACTTAGGGCATGTTCATAAGATTACTGATGAGGACTACACACATCGGACTGGCTAAAAGAAGGGCAAAACAATTAGTGAAATATTGTTACTGTGTCTGCCATTATATGGCAGTCATTTTATATGTGTAGCAGAGTGGCCCCCAAACTCAGCCTGATGAACTAAAAGTCTAATATCTCCCGCAGGCTACAGGGAATTCCCTTTGGTCTAGCGGTTAAGATGTTGGCTTTCCACGCGGCTCATACAATTGTGATCTGTGGTATGCATTGCATTTTGACTGATATATTTGGATTTTGACATGATCTATGTCTTTTCGTCTTAGACGACAGAACCTTCAAGTTCTGTGTCCTCCCATTCGGCATAGATCTAGCCCCCCGCATGTTTACGAGGTGCTTGGACGCAGTCATCCTAAATTGGATGACCGGCTGGTGTGTGCTTGCTCAGAGGAGCAACGATGTAGCCATGGCTCCTGTAGCACTTTGGGCACCTAGGCCGGCACCTCGACAAGAGGGTTTGCAGGCAATCAGCTCTCACAGTCCGCAGGGTTCCTCAGCATGTGTTAGAGGCATAGAGGTATAATATAACTAGACGGCGGATTGCCCCGCCCCCAGCTATTCATTTCAATGAAATTGCTCATTGGCGTTTTGAAGCACCCGGAAGCCTGCCGGAAGTAGAATTATTGAGCCCGTGTTTATATTTATATTTATTAAATACACTCGAGATGCATATTTATATGTAAATGCATATGTATTTATGTATAATATGTTTACATATTTATATTATATTATATATATTTATATATATAATTATCTCAGTATTTTTTGCTCGTGCATGTATTTCACCCCGCCTGCAGTTCCAGATTTGGCCACTGGGGTGGCAGCTTCAATGTGTCTCAGCAACTCTGGGGGCCTGGTCAGCCCCCCCCAGGGGCGTAGCCAGAAAACTGGCAGCAGCTGGGCCTGGGCATTTGTGCGTGAGTGCGGTTTTGTGTGGATTTGGGAGTTTTTGGGGCGGTTTTGTGCGGATTGGGTGACTATATTAGGGTGAATATATATTTAAAAAAAATATAGCCACCCGTGGCTACGCCCCTGGCCCCCCCCCCCCCATCTGTCTCCCCATTTCCTGTCAACCCACTATCCTATCAATAAAGGCAGATAAAGCCCCCAAAAAACTTCAAAAATCCATAAACTAGCCTACCACTATGTAAACAAGCCTCCCTATGACTTTTTGTGCTATCCTTTTAACAATCATTGTAAGATCGTACCTCTGTACTATTTGCATACTGTTAATAAAGTATTCAATCAATCAAAATCAATCAATTCCAGTCAACAAAGTATGGCTATTTGAGGTTTAACCCAGCCTTGGATCAAAACGCTCTGTGACAGTCTTGTATCAAGGCTGTAAATTTAACCCTGGTTAAAACTAAGGTTCTGCTGACCTGAACATAACCAATTCAATTCAATTCAATTCAAAGGGCTTTATTGGCATGAGAAAACATACGTTTGCATTGCCAAAGCAGAAAGCATAATACAACAATACAGCAATACAATCAAAACAAAAAATATGTACATTTTAAAGTCAGAATCTTCAATAGATCAATTTATGTACCAAGATCACTGGGTGCAGGTAGTGCAGGAATATACACAATGATTAGTCTTTAGGGTGGTTGTGTTCCGTTTGATATCCTTCTCCTATCACAGCAACTCACAAATCTTGCTGCTGTGTTTGCACATTGTTGTACTTCGCTCAGCAGATATGGGAGTTTTTTTTGTCATTGGTCATGTTTTCAAAATCTCCGTGTGTGGTTGTAATCTGTGGGAAGTATGTGTCTCTGATGTGATAACCATTGAAAAATTACAGTAGTAGGCCTACATCTCCCCCACCTAGTGGTCGGAGTTAAGTACTGACTTACCTCCACATCATTACATTGATAATGCCTTGAACTTTGTTCAACAAAGTGACGCTTCAGTTTCATGTCTCTCTCTCTCTCTCTCTCTCTCTCTCTCTCTCTCTCTCTCTCTCTCTCTCTCTCTCTCTCTCTCTCTCTCTCTCTTACACTTAGTATTTTGTTGATGTCCTTTGGAAAGACTTTTAATAAACTGATGTTTATATGTGGTTTTATGTATGGGAAAAAGAAGGGGAAGGTAGATTGCTGAATTTCCTCCTATACTATGACAACATTCTTATCAATAAATGAGTGGTTAAAATCTCTCTAATGGAGTATTTCCAATTTTCTGTACTTTTCCACTACATCTCAGAGGCAAATATTATACTTTTACTTCACTACACTTATTTGAACACTTTAGTTACTAGTTACTTTGTAGATTTTGATAATTATTACAAAACATACATTAACCACTTCAGCCCTATATATATATATATTGGCCATTTGAAAATAGCAGATCTACAAGCTCACAGTGCGTTGCGATGCGACGCTTTGTGAGCTTGTAGATCTGCTATTTGCAAAAGATTTGTATACATTTTTACGCAATTGAAAACTTGTGAAATGGGACATTCTGCATAATAAGTACTTTTACTTTTGGTCCTTTAAGTACATTTTGATTTACTCAAGCACATTTTGAATTCCGTACTTTTTCTTATAACATCGTATTTCTACATTGCAAGTATTGATACTTTTACTTAAGAAAAAAAATGTGAATACTTTTTGCACCATTGCTGTCCCCTCATCTTTACTCTCTCTCTCTCTCTCTCTCTCTCTCTCTCTCTCTCTCTCTCTCTCTCTCTCTCTCTCTCTGTCTCTCCCTCTCTCTCTCTCTCTCTCTCTCTCTCTCTCTCTCTCTCTCTCTCTCTCTCTCTCTCTCTCTCTTTGTCTCTCTCTCTCTCTCTCTGTCTGTCTGTCTCTCTCTGTCTCTCTCTCTCTCTCTCTCTCTCTCTCTCTCTCTCTCTCTCTCTCTCTGTCTCTCTCTCTCTCTCTCTCTCTGTCTCTCTCTCTTATAGTTCTGTAAGACAGTGACTCAGTCTCTCTCTCTATCTCTCTCTCTCTCTCTCTCTCTCATCCTCTCTCTCTCTCTCTCTCTCTCTCTCTCTCTCTCTCTCTCTCTCTCTCTCTCTCTCTCTCTCTCTCTCTCTCTTGTAGTTCTGTAAGACAGTGTCTCTCTCTCTCTCTGTCTCTCTCTCTTATAGTTCTGTAAGACAGTGACTCATTCTCTCTCTCTCTCTCTCTCTCTCTCTCTTGTAGTTCTGTAAGACAGTGTCTCTCTCTCTCTCTGTCTCTCTCTCTCTTGTAGTTCTGTAAGACAGTGTCTCTCTCTCTCTCTGTCTCTCTCTCTCTTGTAGTTCTGTAAGACAGTGACTCAGTGTATCTCTCTCTGTCTCTCTCTCTCTCTCTTGTAGTTCTGTAAGACAGTGACTCAGTGTCTCTCTGTCTCTCTCTCTCTTGTAGTTCTGTAAGACAGTGAGGAAGTTGCTGTTCAGCCGTCGTCTTGCCAAGGCGGCGGCCATGTTGGCGGCCTGTCTGCTGGTCTATTACGGGGCGTGGTCCGCTGGCCCCGCCCTCCTCGCCGTCATCGTGCCTTTCCTCATATGGATGGCCTCCTAAAACACACACACGCATGTTTTAGGGTTAGGGGTCTTCCACCCGGGGTTCTCTGGGACCCCTAGGGGGTCCTCAGAGTTACTACATGGAGGGTGATATACATTTAGTTTTTCCATTAACCACTTGAACCCCTTTCTCTGATATGGCTGCCTCCAGTGGTGGAAAGTAACTAAGTACATTTACTCAAGTACTGTACTTAAATACAATTTTGAGGTACTTTTACTTTACTGGAGTATTTCCAATTGTCTATACCAGAGGTCTTCAACAGGGGTGTCCGCGACCCCTAGGGGGTCCGTGGGGGTACTGCAGGGGGTCCGCGAAATTGCTGTTTGATTAAACAATATTTTTGTTTGAAAAAAAAAATAGCATTTTTTTTTCTTTAACTTTTTCAAAATGTCAAATTGTCTTTAACATAACATGAATCCATAGCAAACAGATAAATGGAGGCACAATGCACAATAACATGGTATGTTTATACATATTTTGTAGAGAATTTTTAGTTTTGCACACCTACTGGGGGCAGGTGCATATAGGAGCAGGCAATATAAAACACAATTGTATACATAAATATACAATATATGTGGTAGCCCCCACTACCCTACGAGGTAGGGGGTCCCTGCTCCATGGCGGGGAGTCTACATGGCATAACAGATGTAGACTGGTCTGGGATGGTGTGAGAGCCCTTATGTGTATGTTTTGTTGTTGTTGTATGTTATGTGATTGTTTTGTGTCAGTGTTTGTGTGTTGTGCCTGAGGACCCCCTGGAAGACGAGATGCTGCATCTCAAGGGGTTTATCCTCCAATAAAATTTTCAAAAAAAAAAAAAAATCCATATCCCCATCAGTTTGGGGGTCCCTGGCCTGAAAAGGTTGAAGACCCATGGTCTATACTTTTACTTCTACTCCACTACATCTCAGAGGCAAATATTGTACTTTTACTTTTACATTTTACTTGAAAACTTTAGTTACTAGTTACTTTGTAGATATAAATTATTACATTATAAGACATACATTAACCACTTCAGCCCTATTTTATACATAGGCTATTTGAAAATAGCCGATCTACAAGCTCACAACGCGTCGCACCGCGACGCATTGTGAGCTTGTAGATCTGCTATTTCAAATATTTTAGTACTTTTATTTTTGGTATTTTAAGTACATTTTGATGCCAATACTTCTGTACTTTTACTCAAGTAAGTTAGTTTTTCCCTTAACCACTTGAACCCGAGCATTTCTTTCTGTGATATGGATGCCTCAAGCTGGAACTGGAATGAATCACTCAGTCATCATGTTAACACACTCCTGAATGTCAACAAAGGCAGCAGTGAAACAAAGTCCATTGTGTTCAAATCTGAATGATTATCCACTCCCTTTCTTCTCCTTTAGTTTACTTGTTTAGATCTATATCAGGGGACTCTTAAGTAAGCATATCATCACCCACTATACACAAATATGACACTGCGTTTATGTAATTAGGGGCAGAAGAATTATTTATTTGTATGTGTTTTATATGTATGAATTAAAGGGATAGTTCACCCCAAAATTACTTTTTTTTATGGATTAGACACTCCATGGAGACTTGGAATTCGTGGATATTCTTTTGTTTGTGTCTCATTCCTAAGCAGTGGTGGAAAGTAACTAAGTACATTTACTTAAGTACTGTACTTAAGTAAAAGGTTTAGGCATTTGTACTTACTTGAGTATTTCCAATTTCCAATACTTTTACTTCTACTCCACTACATCTCAGAGGAAATATTGTACTTTTACTCCACTACATTTACTTGAAAACTTTAGTTACTAGTTACTTTTCAGATATAAATTATTACATTATGAAACATACATTAACCACTTTAGCCCTATTTAATACCAAGGCTATTTGAAAATAGCAGATCTACAAGCTCACAACGCGTCGCATCGCGACGCATTGTGAGCTTGTAGATCTGCTATTTTCAAATATTTTAGTACTTTTACCTTTGGTATTTTGATGCCGATACTTCTGTACTTTTACTCAAGTAAGTTTAGGATTTTTGACTTTTACTTGTAACAGAGTATTTTTATATTGTAGTACTTTTACTTAAGTAAAGAATTTGAGTACTTTTTCCACCACTGTTCCTAAGCCAGTAATTTGATGACCGGCAGCGGTTCCGGTAGGAGACACAAAGAGTCTCCTCTGCGTCTCCTACCGGAACCGCTGCCTATACCGGAACCGCTGGTCATCAAATTATTGCCTTAGGAATTGAGACAAAACCTAAAACATATCCATGAATTCATGAAGTCTCCATGGGGTGACTAATCCATAGAGAAAAAGTAATTTGGGGGGTGAACTATCCCTTTAACCAAATGAACCCTCACTATTCAGGCCATAATAACTCATAATAGGTGAACGTCCAGCAGAAATAGCGTCATGTTGTGTTGCTCCTAGATCGTCTATTTTCAGTGAAGAGATTTGGTCTCCATGGGGAAATTGTCAATTAAGGAGAGAGAGCTGTGTGGAACCCGGGGTCAACAAAGTATATAGGGTTTGAGTTAGTTGTTAAAAACACAATCTTTTTAAGAATTCTTTGAACAATTTAGGCCAGTGGTTTTCAACCTTTTTCATGCCAAGGACCCCTAAATTGATAAACATTTGGCCACGGACCCCCATCTGAAAATGTTTTGTGCCAGGGACCCCCCCCAGAAGCAAAGATTTGAGTTAAAAATGTTTGCTTTAAAAAAAAAATATATATATATAGTCAAAGATATGGACACATTTTCAAGATTTTTGAAAAATAGCAGATCTACAAGCTCATAGCGCGGCACTCTGTGCCGCGCTATGAGCTTGTAGATCTGCTAATGTCTAATGTCACTGGGGACCCCCTGGTACCCCCCCCCCCCCCGCCAAGGACCACTGGTGGTCCCCGGACCACTGGTTGAGAACCACTCACTGATTTAGGCCTATTGCTGAAACAGAATAAAACTGCTGGCTTCATTCTAGCTTACCATCGGTATGTGATTTACAGAATTAAAAAAATTAGATGCACAGTTAATCCCATGAACCTGCATGAAATAAGAACTTTGCAAGCTTGGAGAAATTAACAGTGGTGGAAAAAGTACTCAAATGTTTTACTTAAGTAAAAGTATCAATACTGCATTGTAGAAGTACTCTGTTACAAGTAAAAGTCCAGAATTCAAAATTTACTTGAGTAAAAGTAAAAAAGTATTGGCAATAAAATATACTGTAAAATAGAACCTAAAGTAAAAGTACAAAAATATTTGAAAATAGTAGATCTACAAGCTCACAACGCGTCGCGATGCGACGCGTTGTGAGCTTGTAGATCTGCTATTTTCAAATAGCCAATGTTTAAAACAGAGCGAAAGTGGTTAATGTATGTTTTATAATATCATAATTTATATCTGAAAAGAACTAGTAACTAAAGTTTTCAAATAATTGTAGAGGAGTAAAAGTACAATATTTGCCTCTGAGATGTAGTGGAGTAGAAGTAAAAGTATTGGAAATTGGAAATACTCAAGTAAAGTACAAATACCTCAACATTTTACTTAAGTACAGCACTTAAGTAAATGTACTTAGTTACTTTCCACCACTGGAAATTAATGAAATGAAATAGATGGAACACATAGTTTTTTTTGCTCTGTCCATCTGCTCCACTGTGTGCTATGTTAATAAAACTTCTATAAACTGACTATAATCTTTGCTTTATGATGTTGTTTTGCATTCTTTGTCCATTTCTTTTTATTCCTATGGTGCTTAAAACAGGCCTAAAAAACTTTTTATTTAGGCAGGCCTTTTCATGTGAAATTGTTGTGTAGCTATACCGCCATTTTGGTTTTACCCTGCTTTTAACCTTCTATGATTGAGTGTATGTTTTACCTATGAAGCACTCGGAGATTCCCTGTGAATGAAAAGTGCAATTAAAATAACAAATATTATATATTAGTATTATTGACTCCTAGTGAATTTTACCATGAAACTTAAAATGACATGTAAAACATATATATTCATTCAAAATAAATGGAATGAGGAAGGTACTGTAGTTAAATCCTGAACCTTGATTATGTCAATCGCTGACTGTGTTATTCCTGCTATCTTCCTTCTCTCTGTGGTGCAGATTGAACTTAATCAGGTCACATGATCATTTCACAACACTTATAATGAATGGCCTCTCTTCATGTAAACATAGAGATAGATCTCTGACTCCCCCCATTGAAGGAATTGCAGACTGAAATATATAAAATGACAGGGAGACGCCAGAGTTGTCAGTGAGCTGGTCCTTGTTGATGCAACTTCATAGCCTGTCGTTATACTTCCTCCGTCTCTCAAGACCTCCATCAGGATTTCAACGTTGAAGCAGGTAAGATACTGAGACCTCTTGTTGTTTAGTGACATGTTGATGGGAAAGTGTGACCTAACCTTTGACATTTCCTATGAAGCCCATGTCTATAATAACTTAAACAGTCAAAAAAAAAAAAAAAAAAAAAATATATATATATATATATATATATATATATATATATATATATATATATATATATATATATATATATATATATATCAAAATATACTTAAAGTACCAAAAGTAAAAGTACTCGTTATGCAAACATAGTAATTGATAATTCAAAATATGCTCCTCATTGACTTACATTGTACGGTAAAACAGCTCTCAAAGGCACTCTTTTAGCACATAAACGAATGCAAACAAAGTTGATTCAGACAATATAGAACATCACCAAACCTAGTACTGTTTGTTTTTTTAAATAAAAAAGTCAACTTCCTGTTGATTTTGCCATTTTTAATAAGTAGAAAATCTGGACTGGATCCGCGGATCCGGATCCAGATCTTCAAATAGTAAAATCAACAGGAAGTTGACATTTTTATTAAAAAAACAAACAGTACTGGGTTTGGTGATGCTCTATATTGCCTGAATCAGCTATGGTTGGGTTCATTTATGTGCTAAAAGAGTGACTTTGAGAGCTGTTTTACCGTACAATGCAAGTCAATGAGGAGCATATTTTAAATGATCAATTTCTAATCAATGGAGCAATTATTTTTGATTTCTTGCCCACCTTTGAGGTTACATCATGGCAAGGTAAATACACAACCCAAACCTCTACCAAAGTGGTCTTACCCTTTAACCACTTGAACCATGGCATCTCTTTTCTGAGGAGAACTTTAGCCAAAAATTGCAGCTCTACAACGCCTCGCGCTACGAGGCGTTGTGAGCTTGTAGATCGGCTATTTTCGGCAAAGAGGTCTAGGTGTAGAGGGAAAAAAAGAGCAGACCAAGTAAACAAAAAAAAGACGTTTTTTGTTATACTATAGAGGGGGTCCCTGCTTCATCTCTCTCTCAGCTAGGGGGTCCTTGACCTGAAAATGTTGAAGACCCCTGGTATAGACCAACACTTTCCAACTAACAGAAAACTGGATGTGACACACATATAGAAGTTGCTAGTATTTACGTACGTTGAGAGAAGAAGCAGCTGGGCTTTTTTTTTTTTTCGTTTTTTGAAAAGGTCAGAAACTCAGAATGAAGGCTGAAGAAGTCTGTGTTGATAATCTGTCTGTCTGCTGCTCTGTCTCAAGGCATGGACATCATGGAGCTCAGAGACATGGTGGTGGAGATGAGGGTGGAGTTGAGAAACACTACCGCTGAACTGCAGCTCCAGAAAGACAAAACGGCTGATTTGGAGAGAGATAATGCAGGTAAGGTTAATATGGATCAGGCTTAGCTTTGGACCATAGCGTTAGGACTTCTCCTTAAGAAGATGATTGCAGGTGAATTCACAGAAGAGCTTGTCATGAAACCATGATGATGTATTAGGCTTTTTTGTTTAGTTTTTTTTTAAAAGGTCAGAAACTCAGAATGAAGGCTGACGTCTGTGTTGATATTCTGTCTGTCTGCTGCTCTGTCTCAAGGCAAGGACATCATGTGGATTGAACTGAGGGAGCTCAGAGACAAAATGGCTGGAGTGGAGAAAGATAATGCAGGTAAAGTAAATATGGATCGTGCTTAGCTCTGGCCCATATAGCGTTAGGACTTCTCCTTAACGCTATGCGACTGTACGAATATTTTCCCTCATGTGAACGGGAGCACTATGCCTATACTTAAGTAAAAAAAAGAAACAACTTACAGAAACAAATGCGGTTTTAAGGTGTTGAAAGCCTACCCTCCGCGGTGGGAAGAATCTCAGACCCCCCACCTTTTATGTAAAATCCACTTTTTGGCCAGAAAATAAAATATTCCAATGGACAGAGAAATGTTTTAGTTACTCCAGTATACCGCAAAGTAAACACATCTGGTCAATAGCATTTTCATATTGAGAAAACGTGTATTGATTCGTTTTTTACTGAAGTGTAGACATCACATCATTTCCTCATTCAAATGAGGAAAATACACGCTACTAGCGTTAAGGAGAACTCCTGATGCGACGGACCAGAGCTAGATCATACTATGCTGATTACATCAACCAGAAGTCAAATTAATTCAGTGACTATTTTTCACCATTGTCAAGTGATCTTTATCCCTGCGGGTTTAAGTCCTAAATTAAAGTGATCTTTATCCCTACTGGTTTCAGTCCTAAATTAAAGTGATCTTTATCCCTACTGGTTTCAGTCCTAACTACCAAACTGGCAGCCATGGAGAAGAGTGTGATGCCACTAACTAACAAACTGTCAGCCTTGGAGAAGTCGGTGGAGGATATGATGCCACTAACCGCCAAACTGAAAGCCATGAAGAAGACTGTGAAGCCACTAACTTCCACACTGGCAGACATGGAGGAGACTGTGAAGCCACTAACTTCCACACTGGCAGACATGGAGAAGACTGTGAAGCCGCTAACGTCCAAACTGGCAGACATGGAGAACACTGTGGAGCCACTAACTTCCAGACTGGCAGCCATGGAGAAGACGATTGCAGGTGAATTCATAGAAGAGCTTGTTATGAAACCATGATGATGTATTGTTGATGTTTAACCACTTGAACCCCAGCATTCATATTCTGGGGGGAGGGGGCATTTGCCAAAAATATCCAATCTACAAGCTCACAACGCGATGCATTGTGAGCTTGTAAATATTCTTGAGATTTGTCGTAGACAGAGAAAAGCTGTCCAAGTACAGAGACAACTCAGGTCCAGTTGACTTAAGGTTAGAGGGTCTAAGTGGTTAATATCCATGCCCCTTTGCAACCCTGAGCTCCAAACGTATGTCATACTTGATTTGTCCCTGATCGTGGAAACAATTCTCACAACAATTTCACACTTTTCCTTGTGTGGTGGGGCTTTATAGACCCTGTAAACAGGAAGTACTCTGACCCAGTATGAGTAGGCCTACAAGCAGTATTATGGATTCATTTTGTGTCAGACCACAGAATAATATGTTATAAACCACCCAGCAAATGAGTTGTTAAAGGGACACTTCACCCAAAAAAACCTTTTCAATGGATTAGTCACCCCATGGAGACTTGAATGAGACAAAAAACAAAAAAAATATCCATAGGCTACACATTTTCACTTGCATATAAGATATCTCAAAATGACTATCCTACTATATAATTGGAGTAACCTCTGTCTGTCTTGGGGCTGTCTTGGGTGGTGGGTCGTCGACCGGGTATGGGCTAGTTGTTATTAATGTATACAATTAAATGTATACAATTAAATGTCTTTTCATTCTGTACTTACAGAGAAGCCAAACGTTGCTTTCTCTGCAACTTTGAATGCGCCAGGAATCAATGGTTACGTCGGACCCTTCGGCGGATCCTTCCACACCAATACTACGCTGATGTACCAAGGAGTGGTCACTAACATCACTAACAACGGCCAGGGCTACAGCCCAGTTACAGGTATGAGGAGGTGTGTGTGTGTGTGTGTGTGTGTGTGTGTGTGTGTGTGTGTGTGTGTGTGTGTGTGTGTGTGTGTGTGTGTGTGTGTGTGTGGGGGGGTTCTTTCTCTCGTCCAGTGTTAACTTTGACAGTCAATTTTGATTTAGTTTTAGTCTTTTGAATAAAATTCCATTTGGTTTTAGTCATATTTTAGTCTGAAATGTTTGACTTTCAGTCTATTTATTATTATTATTTTTTTTTTACAATGTTTTATTGATTTTATAACATGAAAGTGCATGGACAAAGCAGACAACCAAACAGGCTAACTAAATAACAAAGAAAAAGAAAGGGGGGGGGTCTAGTTTTAGTTGACAAAATATCAAAAGATTTTAGTCGACTAAATCTACAGTTGATTTAGTCGACAAAAATGTATTTGATGGCATCGTAATACTTTATATTATTTTATATTTATATTATAAGTCTAGTTTTAGTCTTATTTGTCTGTTTATTTAGTCATAGTTTTTGTCTTCGTAGCTTAGTTTTTATTTAGCTTCCGTCAGTGAAAAAAAGGTGGACAAACCTTTGTGGTCATAGTTTTAGTCGTCAAATTGAACACTGATCTAAGAACAGTCTGGGTCAGGACCCATTTGTGGGTCGTGAGTAAATACCTTTTATTTATTGTTTCCTACATTTTGTTTTAATTATTATTATTTCAATATATATATATTTTAAAAAATCCCTCAATGTTTCATAAATAATAATAAAGTAAATATTTGTCAAAGAATTTACAAAATCTAAGGAATTCCATGAATCAGGGGGAAAAAATGAAAAATAAGATGTGAAAATAGCAGATCTACAAGCTCACAACACGTCGCGATGCAAAGCGTTTGTAGAGCTTGTAGATCTGCTATTTTCACTAGTTGTTTGGGTCCTGGCCGGGGAGACATAAAGTGTCTCTTTTGGGTCTCGAACTAAAAGGATTGTGAACCGCTGGTCTATAGTGTCACTGTATGAACAAGTGTTCCTCTTCTGACGCAGGTTGTTTCACAGCACCAGTCAAGGGAGTCTACTACTTCAGATTCACTGCGTTCCACAATGTCAAAGGAGAATGGATGGGAGTAAAGCTCTACCACGATGACCAGATGATCCTGTGGAATGCAGAGCTAGCTGATGGCCATACCCACATATCAAACACAGTGATTCTACAGCTGGAGAAGGGGAGTGTCGTCTCTATGCGTCTCCCTGGAGGCTTTAGACTTTTTGATGACGGCAAAAGGAGCACTTTCAGTGGTTTTCTGCTCTTCCCCATGAAGGCATAGCAGCCTTTATGTCCGCTTTGAAATGAATGGCTCAAATAATGATATGACTACTGAAGGCCTGGTTACAGTTAAGTAAAAGATACACAGACACATGACATACTGTATGTCTGTGTACTGGTATAGTACATTTAAAACATCACGTTTTGAATAGTCGTACATTGTAATAATAATTGGAACCACTGGTATGTCATGGGTGCAAAAAGTATTTATGCAATGACCCATAATTATTTACCTGCTGGTCATGACAAAAGCCGTGATAATGAATTGACATTAAATGTGTTTAATCAATAATTAAAAGCTACAGAAAGGCAAAACGCAATTATGCACAAAAAAGGCCAAAGTGATATTTTTTTCCTTCTTCTTTTTTTTTCTTTTTTCTGTTTTGACCAAAAGTGAGGTCTTCTTCATGCAAAACAATAATACAAGTATATGGTCTCTGTCGGGTGTAAACCTCATATGTCCAAAACTGTTACTTTTCAGGATTCAAAAGCATCAAAAGTAGCAGATCTACAAGCTCAAAACATGTCGCTTCACGCTGTGTTTTGAGCTTGTTGATCTGCTACTTTTGATGCTGTTGTGTGATCAAGTAGGGTGTTAATTTACCAAAAAAACTAAAACAGTTAGAATATGGAGATAAGAGGTTTCTGCCCGACATGTTTTGGTGAAATTAGGTATTTTTTATTGTATAAATAATAATATTAATAATAATGTTTATTTGCACGGCACCTTTCACATGCAATGTGGAGCTTCATCTTAAAATAGCAAATAAAATAATGGCAGAATGAGAAAATAACTATATTGGAAAACAGAAACATAACTAAGTGATCTTTTGTGATGTATTGAACTTGTATGACGCACACTGCTGAAGAGTTGATATTAAGTTGTTGTTTATTTTATGTTCTCTGAGCAAAATAAAGATGTATTCATCTTCATCATAGTGGATCATGTGTGTGTGTGTGTGTGTGTGTGTGTGTGTGTGTGTGTGTGTGTGTGTGTGTGTGTGTGTGTGTGTGTGTGTGTGTGTGTGTGTGTGTGTGTGTGTGTGTGTGTGTGTGTGTGTGTGTGTGTGTGTGTGTATATATATATATAGTCTACAAAGTAACTATCAACTAAAGTTTTCAAATAATTGTAGTGGAGTAAAAGTACAATATTTGCCTCTGAGATGTAGTGGAGTAGAAGTAAAAGTACTGAAAATTGGAAATACTCCAGTAATGTAAAGAATTCCTCAATAGTGCAGTACTTGAGTAAATGTACTAAGTTACTTTACACCACTCATAAAAGCCCCCCCCCCCACACAGATCAAACCTAATGATCTCGCCCACCACGCCCTACGCGTCCTCTGATTGGTTCAACCTGGCGTCATTGCGCTGTCTGCAGTGTTGCCATGTCCGCTTATTATAAGCGACTTTGGGCTTGTTTTTTTCTGTAAAGTTGCTTGTAAATATTGGATGTTGTTGTGTTTTTACTTGTTTTTGTTTCTAAAGGGTAGTTGCTTATTTGGGCTTTTCCTAATGTTGTTTAAAGTTGTACAATGCAAAATCACAAATAACGATTTTTAGCAACCTCTGCTGGTCACTACCGTCACTGCATACAATTTCCCTAGTCCTCGATTACCCAGAATTCCATTCGTTTTCACCGGAAGCCGGAAGCGTTTCAAAAAGCGATCTTTTAATTGTTTTATACTATCTACGGATCGTTTCTCTTAGCCAGTGGAGCATTAGTTACCATGAGCTGTGCTTTCTTTTTCTGTTCTTTTTCGATCTCCCAATCCTACATTCTCTTCAAATCAGCGTGAGGTTCCTTTTTGTTAATAGCGCGGTAGTTCCTGGCCAAACAGGAAACCGTTGCGGTAGTTCCTGAGGACGTCGGCCACGACGTCATGACGTTGGCCAGGAACGTCATTTTCCCGGGAAAGTCCCCCCCGTACACGTTCAATAGAAAATATATAAATAAAAGGCTTCCGGGGGTGAAATTCACGGAGTGGGTGTTGTGAAACTTTTGCCACTCGCAAAAGATATACAATTTAACTTTAGTTTTGTTGAAAACGTTACCTAGTATTACTTTAAATCAGTGGTTCTCAAACATTTATCAAGTCAAGGACCCCCAAATTAATATTTGTCTGCGCAGACCCCCATCTGAAAATATGTTGTACCAGGGACCCCTTTACTAGATTTGTGTTGTTAAGATGTTAAAAAAATATTCCAAATATTCCACATTTTATTGCAAAGACTTTTTGAAAATAGCAGATCTGCAAGCTGTGAGCTTAAAAATACTTTTAAGTAAAAATACTTAAAGGTTATTGAAATCAGTAAAACTACTTAAAAGTTGTTCAAATCAATAAAAATACTTAAAAGTAAATAAAGTGAGCAAACAATATTTAAAAGTAAATACACTGAGTTAAAATATTTTCTATTCATTCTGTTGCATACGCAGTCAGTGTAGTAGGCCTACTACGATTACTGTACTGTATCTGAGTAAAAGTACTTACAAGTAGTCAAAGGGAGAGTTAAACCACAAAGAAAGTCTGTCTCTATTGTTGCTTCTTTTGGGCTTGCTGGGGTTACATACGTAACAATTTTGAAGTATTTGTTCTTTACTTGAGTATTTCCAATTTCCAATACTTTTACTTCTACTCCACTACATCTCAGAGGCAAATATTGTACTTTTACTCCACTACAATTATTTGAAAACCTTAGTTACTAGTTACTTTTCAGATTTAAATGATGATATTATGAAACATACTGTACATTAACCACTTTAGCCCTATTTTATAGGGTTAGGGTCCCCAGAATCAGATCCCACTTTGTGAACCACTGGTATAAATTCATGTGACACTGAACTCATGGTTGTATGTGCTAAAACCAGTGGTGGAAAGTAACTAAGTACATTTACTTGAGTACTGTACTTAAAGTAATACTATAGTAACTTTTTCAACAAAACCAAAGTTAAATTGTATCTTTTGTGAGTGGCAAATGTTTCACAACACCCACTCCATGAATTTCACCCCCGAAAGCCTTTTCTATTATAATTTCTATTGAAAATGTGGCTCGGTGAGCCTTTCCCGTGAAAATGACGTCATCCGGCCGGAAAACGGAAAAGGAAATGCACCGGTTTCCTGTTTGGCCAGGAACTACCGCACTGGATGGTAATGATGATACACAAACGGAAGAATTAGAAAACCCTCCCGCTTCCATTAAGTCAAAAGTCTGACAATATTTTGGCTTCCCAGTGAATTATGAGGGCACCCGACGCGTTGTTGACAAAACGGCTACCGTTTGTCGATTATGCTCCACATTGATAGTTTCTCCGTCTTCACTTTTTCCCCTCTACACCTATACCTCTCGGCCAAAAATAGCCGATTTACAAGCTCACAACGCCTCGCAGCGCACATTGATAGTTGCTCCGTCTTCCCCTTTTCCCCTCTACACCTATACCTCTCGGCCAAAAATAGCCGATCTACAAGCTCACTGTGAGCTTGTAGATCTGCTATTTTTGGCTAAAGTTCACCTCAGAAAAGGGATGGGGTTAAGGTAAAAAAAAATAAACCTGTTGAAGACCCCTGGCTTAGCTTATTATTCACATTTCTTGTTTGTTAAAGCTCTTATCTGTTCAAACAATGTGAACATACCTTAAGATGTTTAAGAACATGTAGCCAAATAACAGTTGTCTTTGGATCCTTTTTTCTTACATGTTCAACTTTGTATTTAGATTGTATTTAGTTATAGAGCTTCACAAGAATGTTGTTGTTAACTCATCTTAAAGAAGAATCTGAAAATGACAGTAGTTGTAAGGGCATAAAACCCTTTTTGTTATTCTCATTCTCATTTGATATTATTCCAATAAAAGGGACTTATTGAGAAACATGTGTTTTTCTGTACAAATCAAGACAATAGCCTAAATTAATAATCATATAGCCCTCAA
Organism: Gymnoscopelus braueri; assembly: GCF_963280865.1. Classification (NCBI taxonomy): domain Eukaryota; kingdom Metazoa; phylum Chordata; class Actinopteri; order Myctophiformes; family Myctophidae; genus Gymnoscopelus; species Gymnoscopelus braueri. The sequence continues at coordinate 44,586,302 of NC_137620.1, read as the reverse complement.
AGCTGAAAAAATGACGTTTTAAAAATATATATCGTATCGAAAATCGAATCGAATCGTGACCTTAAAATCGAAAGTCGAATCGAATCGTGGATTAGGCGTATCGTGACACCCCTAGTCTGGCAACATACATAGATGACTGGCTGTTGGCAGCGGGTTCGAGGGAAGAGGTGGCGCGGCACACGGTGTTGGCCATTGCGCACCTGACGTCCCTGGGGCTCACGATCAACACTCAAAAGAGTGTCTTGATCCCATCCCAACAAGCCACCTTCGTGGGGATCTCTGGATTCAACCACAATGGTGGCGCGCCTGTCTCAGGACAGGATAGCCAGCTTCCTGGCGTGTGTGCGCTCTTTACACGTGGGGCGCAGAGTCATGTACAGGACATGCATGCAAGCGGCGGGTCTCATGGCCTCAGCCATACACCTAATACGGTTGGGCAGATTCCACATGAGACCTTTTCAGAGGTGGATGCGGGCCTTAAGGATCCCGCACACCATGAGCTCTCGAAAGGTGGTGGTATCTCCCTGGTGCATAACGACGCTGCAACCGTGGTCGCAGGCGTCCTTCCTGTCCGAAGGGGTCAGGATAGGCGCGGTAGTGTCACGAAAAGTGATTACCACGGACGCTAGCCTCTCGGGTTGGGGGGCCGTCCACGAAGGCTACTCAGCCAGGGGGGTGTGGAACTCCGCTCAGAAGGAGTACCACATCAACTACCTGGAGCAGTTGGCAGTCTTCCTCGCTCTCGAACGATTCGAGCGCATTGTGGGGTGCCATGTTCTGGTCAGAACAGACAACACCACGACGATGTGCTATGTCAACAAGCAAGGGGGCTTGGGCTCCGTTGTGTTGGACAAGTTAGCACGCAAACTGACGCTCTGGAGCATGTCGCGCCTAGCCTCGCTACGCGCCTCCCATGTACCAGGCCTCCTCAACAGCGGAGCGGATCTGCTGTCTAGAGGCGAGCTTCGGTACGAGGAGTGGTCTCTCAACCCACAGGTTGCGAACCTGATCTGGGTCCGGTTCGGACGGGCTCAGGTCGACTTGTTTGCATCCAGGGGGAACGCGAAGTGCCCACGGTTCTTCTCGATGAGTCACAAGGACTTCTCCTTGGGGGTGGATGCTTTGGCGCACGTCTGGCCGGACGTTCTGCTGTATGCCTTCCCTCCCTTGGAACTGATCCCTCCAACGTTAGAGAGGATCAGGATCCTGGGCGGGACTGTGCTGCTGGTGGCTCCAGCATGGGGTGTGTGGAGATCGGAGATTACTCCTCTCCTCTACGCCGAGCCATGGCCTCTCCCGCTGTTCAGAAGCCTTCTGAGACAGGGCGGGGATGAGGTATTTCACGAGCACCCTCAGACATTGGACCTTTGGGTCTGGCCCGTGACAGGCTAGGCCGGCTCTAAATGGATTAGGCCGGTGGACGGGTCTTGGTTCCCAGTAAGCTACACCTGTTGGCATGCAGGTGCTCTCGGTGAGCCCAGGTTGCCTGCAGTTTCAGACAATCGGCATGAGGTTTCTGTTGGAACCTGACCTGGCCTTGGTGTCTGGGACTGGCGTGATGGCTGGTGGGGGCTTTTCTTCCACAGCCAAAGTGTGGTGGCATCTGGGTTGATGCCCACAGTCTTAGGTGTGGAGGCCATTGGCGATCAGGGAGGTAGTGTACGTACCTTGGGGCACGTTTTCTCCCTCGGCTGGCCTGTCATGGTGTAACCTTGACAGAGGTCTTGACCTCTGTGACCCCAGCTTGACCATGATGACACTACGGGTGTCACTCGCGGTCTGGGTGAGGTGGGGTGGCTATAGTCAGGGGAGGTTGGCGCATGCCTGGGGCTGGCCTCTTCCCCCGGCTGGTAGTTTCCTTTCTGCTTCCCCGGGTCCGGATGGGCCTGGTCCGGGGGTGAAAGGGTGGGAGAGGGGCCTGTCTCTCTCTTGGAGAGGTCAGACTTGTCTAACGGGCCCTTGTCTTACATCCCTTCCGTCTTGACCTAAGGGGTCATGCGTCAGGTCAGGGTCTTGCCAGAGGCGAGACCTGGGGCCATGGGCGTACGGGTTGGGCAGGGTTGCTGCCTGGGACTCCCCAGGGGGCGTTTATGTGTCCCATAAGTAAGCATCTTATGAAGGAACGACTCAAATCTTCTGTGCGCTTCAACTAGCGTGCAGAGTGAAGGGTTTAAGAGGACGAGCCTGGTGACGCAGGGGGTTTTATATCCCAACCGTTTCCGGTTTGCGTCACAGAAGGAACCCTAGCCAATCGAAGAATTGTAACCGGGAGTTCATGTGCTCTGTGCATTGCTTGAGAGCGATGATATCCCATAAGTAAGCATCTTACTACGGAACTAACAAATCTGGGGTTACCTATGTAACCCCTAGTTACTAGTTACTTTTCAGATGTAAATTATGATATAATGAAACATACATTAACCACTTTAGCCCTATTTTATACCTAGGCTATTTTCTAACATTTTAGTACTTTTACTTTTGGTACTTTAAGTACATATTTATACCAATACTTTTGTACTTTTACTCAAGTACGTTTTTAATTCCGGACTTTTACTTGTAATAGAGTACTTCTAAATTGCAGTTACTTAAGAAAACATTTGAGTACTTTTTCCACCACTGAAGAGAAGAGAAGAAGAAGAATACTCAGTAGAGTACAATTCTCCTTCAGGAGGCATGCCCTACCTCCCTCCATCTCTCTGTGTCTGGATCAGTGGTGGAAAAACTACTACATTGTTTTACTTAAGTAAAAGTATCAATACTGCAATGTAGAAGTACTCTGTTACAAGTAAAAGTCAGAAATTATAAATTTAAAAGGACAAAAGTATTGGTATCAAAATGTACTGAAAGTACCAAAGTAAAAGTACTAAAATGTTTGAAAATAGCAGATCTACAAGCTCGACACGTTGTGAGCTTGTAGATCGGCTATTCTCAAACAGCCTAGGTATAAAATAGGGCTTAAGTGGTTAATGTATGTTTCATAATGTAATCATTTATATCTGCAAAGTAACTAGTAACTAATGTTTTCAAATAATTGTAGTGGAGTAAAAGTACAATATTTGCCTCCGAGATGTAGTGGAGTAGAAGTAAAATAGACCCTCCAGAAAAATGCGTTCATGCGATCGCAGAATTTACCGCATAATCAGCAAAATGGCGCATAATTATGCGGGGGGAACGTTTTTTTCAAAAAGGCCGCATCGCATCGCATAATATGCGCATCGCATAATATGCACATCGCATCGCATAATACGCACATCGCATAATATGCGATTGGCATCGCATATTTCCCACATATTTCGCAACTTTTAACATATTTCGCATTTTTCGCAACTTTTCGCATATCGCATATTTCACAACTTTCCGCATATTTCGCAACTTCCCGCAATTTCACCGCATAAAATTGCAAAAATAAACGCATATTTCATCGCAAAATCAAGGATTTTAGGCCACATAATCAAGAGTTTTAGCCCGCATAATCAAAGATTTTGGCCCGCGTTTTTCTGGGGGGTCTAGTAAAAGTATAGACAATTGGAAATACTCCAGTAGAGTAAAAGTACCTCAAAATTGTACTTAAGTACAGTACTTGAGTAAATGTACTTAGTTACTTTACAACACTGGTCTGGATCATGTGATGACAATGTTCTTGAGTTGTGCGTGGGTATTGAGGAAACCATGATATGGATACTTATATCTAACCTTTACATTTTACCATCACTTATAATACATTATGATATTTGACAGCTTGTAAGAGCCTAGATGTCTCCACTAGGCCTAATAGCTATTGTTTTGGTACAGCCTATCTTGTGATGATTCAGTTTGTCCTCGAAGCAGCTAACAGTACAACTGTGATCTCTGCCCTGTGCTCGAGGCAGAACTACCATACCACTGACATGAGTGTTTTAATGCACTTTTGACCGTGATTATATCATGTAACAATACCAACGGGTTCATGAGCTCCGGGCACGAGCTCTCTACACAAGCACATAAACACAAAGCTCAAGAGGTACTGCTTTATCTCCCCAGTGGCATAAACTGCAGACCAACAAGGAAAACATCCAAGGACGTCCGTCTTCCAGTGGTGGAAAAAGTACTCTAATGTTTTACTTAAGTAAAAGTAGAAATACTGCAATGTAGAAGTACTCTGTTACAAGTAAATGTCTGGAATAAAATATTTACTTGAGTAAAAGTACAAAAGTATTGGTATCAAAATGTACTTGAAGTACCAAAAGTAAAAGTACAAAAATGTTTGAAAATAGCCTAGGTATAAAATGGGGCTAAAGTGGTTAATGTATGTTTTATAATATAATCATTTATATCTGCAAAGTAACTAGTAACTGAAGTTTTCAAATAATTGTAGTGGAGTAAAAATACGATATTTGCCTCTTAGATGTAGTGGAGTAGAATTTAAAGTACTTCAAATTGGAAATACTCCAGTAAAGTAAAATATACCTCAAAATCGTACTTAAGTACAGTACTTGAGTAAATGTACTTAGTTACCTTACACCACTGCCTCCGTTTTAAGTGAAAAAATTACTAGTAATTGTTAATAATTACATTGTTAACTGAGCATGGACACTGGATAGATAGACCATAGACGGTCGGTTACGTGGTATGTTGTCATCATCAGGGTAAACATGACGTTTACACGTTATAGCCTGAAGGCCAATTCATGTAGTCCAGACACAGCATACATGGACTGGACTCCACTTGACTCCACTGGGCCCACACAGACCCAAGTGATGCAACACACAGTTTGCACACAATCAGTGGTGGAAAGTAACTAAGGTTGCATTTACTTAAGTACTGTACTTAAGTACAATTTTGAGGTATTTGTGCTTTACTTGAGTATTTCCAATTTCCAATACTTTTACTTCTCTACTCCACTACATCTCGGATCCAAATATTGTACTTTTACTCCACTACATCTATTTGAAAACTTTAGTTACTAGTTACTTTGTAGATTTAGATTATTATTACAAAACATACAGTAACCACTTCAGCCCTATATGCATTTCGGCTGTGCGAAAATAGCCGATCTACGAGCTTGTAGATCTGCTATTTTCAAAAGATTTGTATACATTTGAAAACTTTAAATGGGACATTCTGCATAATGAGTACTTTTACTTCTGGTACTTTAAGTACATTTTAATACAATTACTTATGTCATTTTACATACAAGTACATTTTGAATACCTGACTTTTACTTATTACGGAATATTTCTACATTGCAGTATTGATACTTTTACCTAAGGATTTTCCACCACTGGTGGTATGTTGTCATCATCAGGATAAACATGATGTTTACACGTTATAGTCTGAAGGCCAATTAATGTAGTCCAGACACAGCATACATGGACTGGACTCCACTGGGGCCCGTACAGACCGAAGTGATGCAATATACAGTATGTACACAATGCAATTGCGCGCAAGCATGCAGGGGCGGACTGGCCATTTGGCGTACCGGGCACATGCCCGGTGGGCCGCAGGGTCACAGTTTTAGGATTATTGATTATTGCTCCCGTTTTAGGATCATTACGGTCATTTCCGGGTCACGCGGCCCAATTATTAGTTACGTTAAAGTTGTACAATGCAGAATCACAAATAACGATTTTTAGCAACCTCTGCTGGTCACTACCGTCACTGCATACAATTTCCCTAGTCCTCGATTACCCGGAATTCCATTCGTTTTCACCGGAAGCCGGAAGCGTTTCAAAAAGCGATCTTTTAATTGTTTTATACTATCTACGGATCGTTTCTCTTAGCCAGTGGAGCATTAGTTACCATGAGCTGTGCTTTCTTTTTCTGTTCTTTTTCGATCTTCCAATCCTACATTATCTTAAAATCAGCGTGAGGTTCCTTTTTGTTAATAGCGCGGTAGTTCCTGGCCAAACAGGAAACCGTTGCGGTAGTTCCTGAGGACGTCGGCCACGACGTCATGACGTTGGCCAGGAACGTCATTTTCCCGGGAAAGTCCCCCCCGTACACGTTCAATAGAAAATATATAAATAAAAGGCTTCCGGGGGTGAAATTCACGGAGTGGGTGTTGTGAAACTTTTGCCACTCGCAAAAGATATACAATTTAACTTTAGTTTAGTTGAAAACGTTACCTAGTATTACTTTAATGTTGGGGCTGGGATGCTTTCCAGCAGTGGCCTCAGTGCGGCTGCAGAGTTCATGTGCAACCTAGGTGGTGCCCTATGCTTTACATAGGGTTGCTGGGCTGAAACAGTGAAACGCCTGGGGGTGGTGGGCCGGTTCGGACCAAAATGCCAGGGCTGAATTTTGGTCCCAGTCCGGCCCTGCAAGCATGCAGTGGTGGAAAAAGTACTCATATTTTTTTTTACTTAAATAAAAGTATCAATACTGCAATATAGAATGCTTTGTCAATGCGAATGCGTGGATTCGAGTGAAAGATGCGCAAGACCATGAATCCACGCATTTGCATTGACAAAGCATTGGCAGATTCCGCCCCATAGGTAAAATAAAAGTGCGGTGTGACCGTGCCCTTACAAGTAAATGTCCGGAATTCAAAATGTACTTGAGTAAAAGTACAAAAGTATTGGCATCAAAATGTACTTAATTAATTTGAATAAATAACCTACCACATAAATAGATTTTGTACTTTAAAGCTTTCATGACATTCACTTTTACACCACATTCAAAGTCTTTGTCCTGGTCCTTCAAAAGTGTACAAAAAGTTTTAAGTGAAAATTCCATTCCAGTGATCAATGGCAGGTGTTTTTCTCTCACATTTCTAAAGCCTTTTCAACTGCAATGAAAAAAGAAATCTTTGCCTGCGGGTGTCGCTGGTGAGGGATTTTGCCTGTCAATCATCGCCTTTGCTCCGCCCCCCCCCAAAGGAAAGGATAGGGGAGGGGAGGGGCGAGGAGGAGAGTGGGCGGGATTAATCGACTGTGACCTCACTGTCGAAGGGCCAAGCTCAGATTACTTTTCAGCCTAATTATTCAGAAAACCCCAGACCACAGAAAATCCACTGAATGTTCTAAGTTCAGGTTTTTTGGGTGTAATTGAGGTCATAAAACCCCAAATAAAACATTGAAAATAAAAAAAGTGAAAATGAATGTCATGATACCTTTAAACTAAACACCATTTTGGGTTTGAATTCACTTCAAAAGACAGAAATGCCTGGCTCATTAACATTGTCAAACACCCCTCCTCCTCTACTGTACTTGGCACGTTCCACCCCTTCTTAAACCTTAATGGACTAGACCTGCTCTGTTTCGGCAGCTCCAAGTCAGATTCAGAGGGTGCCAGTACTGCAGAGGAAAGACCAGGTGACAAACCAACATTTCAGATTGTTTATTTAAACAGTGTTTAAATAAACATAACGTTTGAACCCCTGAAGTCAGTGTGTTATTTATTTCTACCTTGAACGAATACAGGCCACAATCATGTCATGGCATGAGTCACTTAAACAGCCAACTTCCAAGCCGGCTAGATACAATTAGCTATGGCCTCAGCTGGGTAGTGTGTGTGTGTGCAACGTCCCTTTTAGTGTGTCTGTGTATAGGGCACGGGCTGCCTTAACCCTAACCTTAGTGGGGGAACATAGAACCCGGGGAACATAGGGATGATCCCTTAGTGGGGGCATAGCCGTAGGAAGCCATTCCCAGTTGGGGGGGACATATTTGTACCGGCCCACGAAGTCGCGCGCGCGCAGCGCGCGTGCGCACCCCCATGATTTTTTTGCGGTTTTGGCCGGATATTTCCGAGTTTTGGGTGGTTATTTGCGGTTATTTCTTTTTATAACTCTTAATAAATGTGATTGTGCCGCTCTTCCACCTTCAAGCAGCTCACAGCAGCTCACAGCAGCCAGCAGCCCTCCCTTCCAGGCAGCGGCCGCGGGGTCCTAGTGCCGGCTTCATTTGAGGCTTTTTTTCCCTCCTCTTTTTCCCCGTGGCCTCGCGGCCCAAATACCGGTTCGCGGCCCACGCGGGACGAGTCCCCCCCCTTTCCTACGGCCCTGAGTGGGGGAACATAGGGAGGTTATTGTTTGTGAATGAATCCAGTGCAGAACACACTAGTTTGGCTGGTGGCAAAATGGCAGTGGTGGAAAGTAACTAAGTACATTTAAAATGTTTAGGTTTGTGTACCTTACCTTTTAATACTTTTACTTCTACTCCACTACACCTCAGAGGCAAATATTGTACTTTTACTCCACTACAATTATTTGAAAAATGTAGTTACTAGTTACTTTGCAGATATACATTATTACATTATAAAACATACATTAACCACTTTGGCCCTATTTTATACCTAGTCTATCTTAAAATAGACAATCTACAAGCTCACAACGCGACCACGACGCGTTCTGAGCTTGTAGATCTCCTATTCTCAAAAATTTTAGTACTTTTACTTTTGGTACTTTAAGTACATTTTGATACCAATACTTTTGTACTTTTACTCAAGTAAATGTTTTAATTCCGGACTTTTACTTGTAACAGAGTACGTCTACTTTTTCCACCACTGTTTGTGAATGAATCCAGTGCAGAACACAGTAGTTTGGCTGGGGCAATCAATGCAAAATGGCGACGTGAGTGCGCAATGTTTACATAGGAACTTCTGATCCTAATTAAGACTCCCGTTTTTGTAGATGTATTCATGATGTGTTTTGGTGTATTATGTGTGCTCTGTAAGAAGTTTGAAGGATAAGAAGAAGAAAGTCTGCACACTGTTCTCAAGCTCAAAAAAACAACAACATACTTTTTATTTATGCAACGTTTCGACCTTCTAGGTCTTCATCAGGCTAAAATGTTTTTTTTTTGCCAACGGTGCCAACGTTTTTTGCCAACAGAAGGTCGAAACGTTGCATAAATAAAAAGTGAGTTTTTTTTGGAGCTTGAGAACAGTGTGTGGACCTTCTTCTTCTTATCCTTGATTCTTCCAGCACCTGGCCTGAATGCAGGCGTGGGATGTGCACACAATTATCTCCGTGTTCTGTAAGAGGTTTGACAAGCTATTTTATTGTGTTTGGACATGATTATATAAGTTAAGCTCTTTCAAGTAACTTAAGCTGCTATTATTATGAAGACGAGTATGAACGCTTAAATGAGTATTGCTAAAAAAAAGTGCATTAAGTTAAAGGTGAATATTCCTGATAAAGACAAGACAGTTAAAGAAGGTCTGATTGGGTTCTATATTGTATGTTTTGAAGAGATGATGTGTAACAGGATTGCTATGTGAAGATATATGGGAAGAATATCCAATATTGTCATGGTAAATGTAACTCCAGTAATACAGTGGTGGTTTAATTAAGTGATTTTGGTGAAAACGGAGTTGAATATAAAGTAAAAGACATTGAAATGATAATACAAAGTAACAAAATAAACGTAAGTAAAGTAAATTGTGAATTCGTGAATTCTGTGAATACATTCTGATGAGAGCAACCCGTCTGAAAAAAACAACTAAAGCGTTCTGTGTGCTGCTTTCTCCCGTTAAACAGGACATTATTATCTGCATGCTTGTCCTGGCTACCTGGGAGAGATCTGCGATGCAGTTGATGCAGTTTCAGCGGAGAGAGTTGCTGATATAAAAAAAAAAAACAGTTGGACGTGTAGATGGAGTCATAAAAAAAGTCTCGCACAAGCCACGCCAGCGACCGGAGGGGGACAGGAAGTGACCGTCGCACCAAACGGGATGAAATCGTAGGAGAGGTTTACATCAGCGGGGTCTCATGAGACAGACACCCCTCTCGACAGTGACCCCGTTCCAGGTATGTTTGTGATCAGGGGTCATCAATATGTCCGTACACGGACACACGTGTCCGTGGCAAGACTTGGCCTTGTCTGTGCCAAATGTTTGATTTGGTTTTTACACACCATCATGATGTTCTTATTTTGATCATAACACCCAATTACTGAATGTCAGTCTCCAGATTTTCTTCAGAATATGTATGACATGTATGATATACTATGACACTATGTATTGTATCACATTAGCTAATGAGTCCACTGGTGCAGTGGTTAAGGGACCCCCTTAACTCTGAGAGTGTACTAATGGAACCAAATGGACCCGTAAGGGTCCATTTGATTTCAATTGTACAGTCTACAGACCTGTTATGGTCATTCAGGACTAGCTCTTGAATGACCTGGTAATAATAGTAATAGTTTCTGGTAATAGTATTGTCCACTCATTTTGTATGTCTGTGGCAAAAATGGAAATTTGACAAAAATATCCACCCTAAGCCAGCATGTCAATGAACAGTGGTTATTGACAAGCGCATACGTAACCACGTATTTGCACGTATTTGTCAAAAACTATAAAACACAAAAGCTCGAGCTTATTGTCTCCGCCAGGCCGAAAGGCATGGCCGAGACTATGTTTTGCACCCTGTCCGTCCTTCCGTGTGTCCGTGTGTCCGTTACCCCCTCCGTCTGCGAGCAGCTAATCTCCGGCACCGTTGGCTTGATCGCAGTGAAAATGTGCACACACACACTCCCTGGATGCCAGAGCAGAACCTCTGCCCCAAATGTTTCAAGTGGGCCTGTTATAGCACCGATTTTTGCAAAACACATTTTTTGACAGTACTCCTACAGATTGTATCGAAACATCACACAAATCGGTACACAGTATCTCTGTAGTCATTAAACAAAACGGGGCTTCCAGATTTTTCATATTCCATCCTGATTGGCTAAGAATGGTTTCCATTCTTAGCCAATCAGAATGGTTTCCATTCTTAGCCTGTCCCTCATAGGAGGAACAGGCTAACAATCACAGATCCGCTACTGACAGTTCACAGTAGGTTTGTGTGTGTACTGAGCGTACATTCGTGTTGTGGGTCTTTCCCCTCTTGTTTTCAGCTGTGTGCGCTGTCAGTGTGAGTTGAGAGATTGGAAACTGTCTGAAGTGTTGGAGCATTTTAGGGCATTTATGCAATTAAGTTGTCCAGCATGTGTTTTTTTATGTGTACTGGTTAATATTTGATGCTTGTGCCCTGGTTGAATGCATGATGAGGCTTGAATATTAGCTTGTTTGCGAGGCTTGCCTTTAACAGGCGTTCTTACACAGCCTTGTTGACGCTACGTGTCGCGGTCTACTTTAATTACACTGTTGGGGTTTATGTCGCAATATAATGACCTGCTCCCCATTGATTATCCCTTGCATAACAGACAATGACAGAACACTCTATACTTCTAGTCGAGTCGACCTGACTTCAGCGTTCCCACCGCAGCACCGTTACGGTCTTATTCAATGCCGCTTCATAATTATAACTTTACTCATGGATCCGCTGTCTCAACATTTCTATGGAAGCTTGAGCGTCCTTGGCTTTTTTGAAAGGCGCTATATACATTCAAGTTATTGTTCTAGCATTGTGCTCGATGAATGGCGTGCAGGTCGGGACATGCGGGACAGAACAAAATCTCTGTGTGAGAGAGAGAGAGAGAGAGAGAGAGAGAGAGAGAGAGAGAGAGAGAGAGAGAGAGAGAGAGAGAGAGAGAGAGAGAGAGAGAGAGAGAGAGAGAGAGAGAGAGAGAGAGAGAGACTTTTTATTGCAAACTTTGTGCCTACTTTAACGTTTTCTGTAGTGCGTTCGACTTAAAGGAGAATTTTGGACTAAAGTTTTCTTACCCTTTCTATGACGTTATGATATCTTAGGATGAATGGTACAGTAGAAAAATGTCATAACTCCACCCCTGAGCCGCCACAGCTTAACACATTGGGTGCCAAACACGGTCTGAACCGTGTTTGCGCAGAGTAGCGGTCCGGTGCCAAACACGGTTCAGACCGTGAAATTGTCTTTTTATTGGTTTACTGTACATTAACCCCGTATGCAGATCCTCACTGAATTTGGTGCGGCTACATGAAAGGAATCCCAAAAAAAACACGTGATCGAAGTCATATGACCACAAACACCTTTAAAAAGAGGAACTGCGGGAAGCATTCTTCCTGTGCGACCAAACAATTGCTGTTTACAAGCCAGAGAGAGAGAGAGAGAGAGAGCTGCTGTGATCGGATCGATAGGGAGACTGAGAGGAGAGACTGAGAGAGTGTGTGAGTTTGAGTTAGTTTAGTTATAGTGTTATATAGTTGTGGTAGATTTAAATTTGAGTGAGTGAGAGAGTGATTATATAGATATAGATTAGATTATTATAGTTAGATAGGTAGATAGATAAGTTAGATAGATATATTATTAGTTATATTGTATTGTGCCAAGTGAGCTATATATTGTGTTAGAAAGGGCGTGGAGGAAGATTTAGCGAGTAGGTAAGGTTTAGATTTAGACAGGTGAAGGAGGATATTTAGTAGGAGTATATAGTCTATTTGTGAGAGAGATAGACTATAGAGAGTATGTCAGGTCAGCGAGGGAGAGGCTCTAAACAGCGCGGAGGCGGTCAGCTCTCCGGAGGCTCGCTGCCACAGCAGAGAACAATCCAGCAATACTTTGCTCCCAGAACGAGTGGAACGGCACCACCACCACCACCACCACCAGAGCCAGCGGTGGGCCCTGGTGGGTCTGTGGCCCCGAAGAACGCCGGTGATCAACCTCTCCGTAGGGGTTCAAGGAGACGCGTGTCGGTGGTGCATCTCCCTCCTGCATCAGGGAGTGAAAACGAGTCGGACACTGACTCTGTAGACTGCTATGATGACTCTGATGAGTGGGAACCAGCAGCCAGTGGTAAGAATACATACATCTTATCGTGTTTGTGTTGTATTTGGTTGGTTATCTAGTTGATATTACGGAGAAAACGTATCAGAAACTCTCGTTTGCTTTACGTTGATGTTGCCAGGCCTGTTTATTGTAAGCCACTCTGGACTTGTTTTTCTGTGAAGCTGCTTGTAGTCAATCATGATGGTTGCAAACTTGCGATTGTTGTTACAATGTAGGTGAAACGTATGTCTATCAAATATGGTTTTATTGAAAGGCAATCCATGGTTCGAGCTTAGAAAGAGAGCGTCGGGAAATGTCCGACGATTTGTATTATTGTGAATGTGATTTTCACGGCTATTGTCCAGTTTTGAAGTGCTCATGTGGCCAAATGACTATAGGCCAGATGAACACTTGAAACCTAGTGGAAAATAGCCGTGACAATTGTATATAGTCTATTCTTTTGGCACATAGTCGCTTCTTTTGGGCTTGTTTTCATAGACCTGGTTGCTTATTCCTATCCCAAGATCTGGCAACCAAAATAAACAGGGACATTCCACAGTCCACACACGCTCACTGTGTACTATAGACCCTCCCACTCTAACTCTAAGTTATTAGTTCATTTACTATTACCTGCTACTGATGAAATGAAAATGATGTATTCTTCTGATCTGTACGATCTGTATGATTATGACAATTTTGACAATTTAGCCTATATGTACAATGACAGATGCAGTAGGCTAAACTATGTAAAAAATAGCAGATCTACTAGTGACTACCAGAATCTAGTTGTGAGCTTGTAGAGCTGCTTTTTGTTTTAGCAGGTGCAAAGCTCTCTCAAAGAGATAATGTCAGGTCATATAAACAAAACACAACAACACTTTTTGATCCTGTTCTCCTGTCATGAGTTCATATCAACAAAATGTCCTATATTCTGCTTTTTTTGGGGGGTGACCCCCCCTCTAAGACAGCTTCAAAGAGATAATGTCATGTCATGTAAACAAAAAAAAACAACACCTTTTGCACCTGTTCTCCTGTCACGAGTTCATGTAAACAATTCTATTCTGCTTTTTTTTGGGGGGTGAGCGAGCCCCCCCCTTCTAACCAGCTTCAAAGAGCTAGAAGGTCAGACTATCTAAACAAAAAAACAATACAGCTATGATGCTCTTCTTCCTTTGATGTAATCTTACTATGGGTTGCCTGACCTAAGAACATATGCATCTCTCATCCCTCTGGATAAGAGTGTTTATGCCTAAATATATTTGATGTACTGTATTCTATGATCCTATAACTTACTGAGACACTACACTGTCTCTCTGTATTCTATGATCCTATAGTTTACTGAGACACTACACTGTCTCTCTGTATTCTATGATCCTATAGTTTACTGAGACACTACACTGTCTCTCTGTATTCTATGATCCTATAGTTTACTGAGACACTACACTGTCTCTCTATATTCTATGATCCTATAGTTTACTGAGACACTACACTGTCTCTCTGTATTCTATGATCCTATAGTTTACTGAGACACTACACTGTCTCTCTGTATTCTATGATCCTATAGTTTACTGAGACACTACACTGTCTCTCTGTATTCTATGATCCTATAGTTTACTGAGACACTACACTGTCTCTCTGTATTCTATGATCCTATAGTTTACTGAGACACTACACTGTCTCTCTGTATTCTATGATCCTATAGTTTACTGAGACACTACACTGTCTCTCTGTATTCTATGATCCTATAGTTTACTGAGACACTACACTGTCTCTGTATTCTATGATCCTATAACTTACTGAGACACTACACTGTCTCTCTGTATTCTATGATCCTATAGTTTACTGAGACACTACACTGTCTCTGTATTCTATGATCCTATAGTTTACTGAGACACTACACTGTCTCTCTGTATTCTATGATCCTATAGTTTACTGAGACACTACACTGTCTCTGTATTCTATGATCCTATAGTTTACTGAGACACTACACTGTCTCTGTATTCTATGATCCTATAGTTTACTGAGACACTACACTGTCTCTGTATTCTATGATCCTATAGTTTACTGAGACACTACACTGTCTCTCTGTATTCTATGATCCTATAGTTTACTGAGACACTACACTGTCTCTGTATTCTATGATCCTATAACTTACTGAGACACTACACTGTCTCTCTGTATTCTATGATCCTATAGTTTACTGAGACACTAAACTGTCTCTGTATTCTATGATCCTATAGTTTACTGAGACACTACACTGTCTCTGTATTCTATGATCCTATAGTTTACTGAGACACTACACTGTCTCTCTGTATTCTATGATCCTATAGTTTACTGAGACACTACACTGTCTCTCTGTATTCTATGATCCTATAGTTTACTGAGACACTACACTGTCTCTCTGTATTCTATGATCCTATAGTTTACTGAGACACTACACTGTCTCTCTGTATTCTATGATCCTATAGTTTACTGAGACACTACACTGTCTCTGTATTCTATGATCCTATAGTTTACTGAGACACTACAATGTGTCTGTATTCTATGATCCTATAGTTTACTGAGACACTACACTGTCTCTCTGTATTCTATGATCCTATAGTTTACTGAGACACTACACTGTCTCTGTATTCTATGGTCCTATAGTTTACTGAGACACTACACTGTCTCTGTATTCTATGATCCTATAGTTTACTGAGACACTACACTGTCTCTGTATTCTATGATCCTATAACTTACTGAGACACTACACTGTCTCTCTGTATTCTATGATCCTATAGTTTACTGAGACACTACACTGTCTCTGTATTCTATGATCCTATAGTTTACTGAGACACTACACTGTCTCTCTGTATTCTATGATCCTATAGTTTACTGAGACACTACACTGTCTCTGTATTCTATGATCCTATAGTTTACTGAGACACTACACTGTCTCTGTATTCTATGATCCTATAGTTTACTGAGACACTACACTGTCTCTCTGTATTCTATGATCCTATAGTTTACTGAGACACTACACTGTCTCTCTGTATTCTATGATCCTATAGTTTACTGAGACACTACACTGTCTCTGTATTCTATGATCCTATAGTTTACTGAGACACTACACTGTCTCTGTATTCTATGATCCTATAGTTTACTGAGACACTACACTGTCTCTATGTATTCTATGATCCTATAGTTTACTGAGACACTACACTGTCTCTCTGTATTCTATGATCCTATAGTTTACTGAGACACTACACTGTCTCTCTGTATTCTATGATCCTATAGTTTACTGAGACACTACACTGTCTCTGTATTCTATGATCCTATAGTTTACTGAGACACTACACTGTCTCTCTGTATTCTATGATCCTATAGTTTACTGAGACACTACACTGTCTCTCTGTATTCTATGATCCTATAGTTTACTGAGACACTACACTGTCTCTCTGTATTCTATGATCCTATAGTTTACTGAGACACTACACTGTCTCTGTATTCTATGATCCTATAGTTTACTGAGACACTACACTGTCTCTCTGTATTCTATGATCCTATAGTTTACTGAGACACTACACTGTCTCTGTATTCTATGATCCTATAGTTTACTGAGACACTACACTGTCTCTCTGTATTCTATGATCCTATAGTTTACTGAGACACTACACTGTCTCTGTATTCTATGATCCTATAGTTTACTGAGACACTACACTGTCTCTGTATTCTATGATCCTATAGTTTACTGAGACACTACAATGTGTCTGTATTCTATGATCCTATAGTTTACTGAGACACTACACTGTCTCTCTGTATTCTATGATCCTATAGTTTACTGAGACACTACACTGTCTCTGTATTCTATGGTCCTATAGTTTACTGAGACACTACAATGTGTCTGTATTCTATGATCCTATAGTTTACTGAGACACTACACTGTCTCTCTGTATTCTATGATCCTATAGTTTACTGAGACACTACACTGTCTCTGTATTCTATGATCCTATAGTTTACTGAGACACTACACTGTCTCTCTGTACAGAGCCTAAATCGATTTGATGTACTTATATTGACCAAGTATATTACTTAGGCTCCGACACGGAGGAGGAGCTGGAAGATGCTGTAGCTGGGTCTGTGTATCATCAGCGTGGTAAGTAAAGACATTACAACAGGAATAAAAATGATTCATTCTAAGGTGTGGACGAAATCATATTATGTTATCATGATTGCTTATATGTAACCTTGTTGTCAGTACATTATGTTCTTTATCTTATTCTATTCATCTTTGTGTTCTATGATACATTTTAGTTTACATGACGTAGAGCCAAGATGTCTCCTAGTCCTGATGGCTATTGTTTATAGTACAGCTTGTCCTTGTAACATGACAGTATAGCTATGTTCTGATTACTTGTGCTCCTGGCAGAAGGATTGTACAATCCTCCATCGTCCACAGGGGTGAAAATCATTTATTCCATTTTGTGTAAATTATATTTACCAAACTATTTCATATTTTACTGTGATCACAGACACGCAGTCGAGGGGGGAGCAGCAGGAGGAGGAGGAGGAGGAGGGGGAGGAGGAGGAGGAGGGGGAGGAGGAGGAGGAGGGGGAGGAGGAGGAGGAGGAGGAGGAGGAGGAGGAGGAGGAGGAGGAGGAGGAGGACACACCTGCAGTACCACCTGTCAGCCGTAAACGAGGTAAGAACTTTGTTGTCACACTGAGCTCTCTTTTACCACACAAATGACAAAATATGTATTTTATGCAGGGGTCATCAATATGTCCGTACACAAGTGTTTGTTTTTTTGTTTTTACACACCATTATAATGTTCTTATTTTGAACACACAATTACTGAATGTCAGTCTCCAGGTTTTCTTCAGAATATGTATGACACTGATTTGCTATGACACTATGTATTGAACATTTTATTTTCAAGGACCCCCATAACTTGAGAGTGTACAAATGGAACCAAATGGACCCGTAGGGTCCATTTGGTTCCATTTGTACACACTCAAAAATTTGTACACACTCAAAAATATCCACCACAAGCCAGCATGGCGATGACTCCTGATTTTATGGTAATTTATGTATTTCTAATTTCCAGGTGGTGGGAGGCCTCGTAAAGCTCCAGAGTATGTGTGGTATGAGTCAGCAGACTGGCAGCCGAAGGACATCCCATTCACTGCTGGGAATCCGGGTCCTCGGGGCAGGGCTGCTGACCTACTGACTGACCAACCAGTTGACTTCCTGGAGCTGCTCATCACTGATGAGCTGCTTGGTCACATTGTTCAGCAAACCAACCTGTATGCACAACGCCGCGTACAGAGCGAGCTGAAGTATGCCAGAGATAAAGCATGGAAGAAGCTGACAGTTGGGGAACTGAAAAACTTTTTGGGGCTGTTCTTCCTCACCGGAATTATCCAGAAGCCAAAGCTGGAAGACTATTGGTCAACGGATGAGGCACTAACAACACCCTACTTCCACAAATGCATGGCCAGGAACCGGTTCCAACTGATCCTGAGTAGTCTCCATTTCGTGGACAATGAGACCCTTCACAACAATGATGACCCGCTGTGCAAAGTCCGCACAGTCCTGGACACCATACTCTCCAATTTCAAGGAAATGTTCCAGCCAGGCAAGAACATTAGCCTAGATGAGGGAATGTTGTGTTGGCGTGGGCGTCTCTCTTGGAAGACATACAACCCAGCAAAGCCCATAAAATATGGCATTAAATCATACATTTTGTGTGATTCGGCCACAGGGTACCTGTATGCCATGAAGCCGTTCTGTGGCGAGAGGGTCCCCCTGCAGGAAACCGTGACCTTTCTGCTAGGTGACCTAAAAGGTTACGGTTTTAGATTGTGGATGGACAACTACTACAACTCAGTGAAGCTGTCTTACCACCTCCTTAGTCTCCAGACCCATGTGTGCGGGACCCTGCGAAAGCACAGAGGGGAGCCACCAGTCATCAGGGACCTGACCAATTCCAAGCTGGGAATTGGGTCAACAGTAGTGCGTCACACAGGCGATGTGATGGTGGTGGCATGGAGAGACAAGAGAATCGTCAAGATGATCACCACACACCACCCTGATGAGATGACAACCGTTCCTGTGTGGCAGAAGGCCACAGATAAACGCCCCGCCCGGCAGGTTCCAGTACAGAAGCCATCATGCATTATTGACTACAACAAGCACATGAATGGTGTTGACAAAATGGACCAAAACCTAGCATACTACCTGTTTGTGAGGAAGACCACCAAGTGGCCAAAAAAGTTTGTCGCCTATCTGTTCCAAATTAGCCTGTTCAACGCCTTTATCCTATACAAGGCCAACAATCCTCTGCCCAGCTGTCCAATCCTGAAGACCTTCATCCTCAGCGTGGTGAAATCGTGGGCCACCTTCGGAAAACCCGGGGGGGTTGAGGAAGTGGGGGTTGAGGAAGTGGGGGTTGAGGAAGTGGGGGTTGAGGAAGTGGGGGTTGAGGAAGTGGGGGTTGGGGAGGAGGGGGGTGGAGAGGAACGCATTGCCCCACCTGCTAATCCACCTGTTGAACCACCTGTACAGAACCCGCGGGGGAGGGCAAGTCGCAGGGCACCACGCATTGCCCCACCTGCTGACCGACCTGTACACAACCCGCGGCCAAGGGCACCACACAAGGACCCTATCAGCAGGCTGAATAAGAATGTGGCTGAACATGAACTGATCCCAGTCCCCCAAACCACAAAAAAGAACCCAGGTAGGGAATGCCGGGTTTTCAGAAGAAGAGACGGCAGGAGAGTAGACACAAGGTACATGTGCAAGTCCTGTTTGGTCCCCTTGTGTAAACTCAGATGCACAACACTGTACCACTCGATAAAGCACTACACTAAAAAGTAATCATTTGAAAGACAGAGAGAGAAACGCGCACACACACACACACACACACACACACACACACACACACACACACACACAGTGAAACTCCTGTTTGGTCCCCCCCTCCTTATTGTTTTGTAATTGTTGTATTGTACCTGTTCGCCCCCAGAATAGGGATGCTAGCGTTCATGTGGTTACAGGTTTTTTAGCCTAATGCCTACTTGTTTACTTTTCATATGAATCTTATTGTTTTGGGCCTAATGCCATTTTTGTTTTACTAATCATATGAAGCTCACTACACTGAGAAAGTAGACTAGGCACATCTGTAAATCCTGTCCGGTCCCCTGTGTGTAGGTCACTGTACAACAGTGTACCACTCAAAGAGAACTATGTCTAATTGTTGTATTGTACCTGTTCGCCCCCAGAATAGGGATGCTAGCGTTCATGTGGTTACAGACCCTGTTATTGTTTGTATTTATTTTATACTGTGAATTACAACCGTGAACCTCTATTTTTCTATTTTGGACTTTTGCACTAGGAGTGAAAACAAGCCTATTGTTGTTACATATGCTGCTGTTGTGTGTGGTTGGAATCCAACCTGTACAAGATGTAACAATAAAGTACAACCTTGAACCTTTGAAATGTTTTCTATCATTCTACTGTTATCACCTATGCTGCCTGTGTCTGTAGGAAACCAACGTTTTCCTCTTGTATAGAATATACTGTGAAGTACAACTTTGAACCTCCAACTACATTGTAGTAATGTGTAATGTATTGAGAGAGAGAAACGCACACACACACACACAGTGAACTAACTTTGATATAAGCTGAACTAAGATGCACTTCAGAGAGATTGGAGTTACAACGAGCCTTTATGTTTTCTATCATTATTCTACTGTTATTACCTATGCTGCCTGTGTCTGTAGGAAACCAAAGTTTTCCTCTTGTATAGAATATACTGTGAAGTACAACTTTGAACCTCCAACTACATTGTAGTAATGTGTAATGTATTGAGAGAGAGAGAGAGAGAGAGAGAGAGACACACACACACACTGTGAACTAATGTATTGAGAGAGAGAGAGAGAGAGAGAGAGAGAGACACACACTGTGAACTAACTTTGATTTATTATTTGATAACTTTAAAATAAGCTGAACTAAGATGCATTTCAAAGAGATTGGTGACAACAAGCCTTTATGTTTTCTATCATTATTCTACTGTTATTACCTATGCTGAGTGAAAACGAAAAGCGTTTTTTTTTTCTTTTCTCTAAAGCAACTACTGTAGAGATGAATACTGTCACTGAAGGCAAAAATAAATGTCAAATAATTTTTCAAATAATATTTGAAGAAAAAAAAAAAGTTGTACTAAAATGGCCATAACTCTTATTCTAAATAAATAGTGCTGTTTTTGGTGAAATCAAGCTGTATTCAACATCCAATATCTCAAAAACGGAACATGCTATCAACTCACTTTTTTTCCTGGTTAAAGTAGAGATTCTGATCTTTCTTTTGAGATATTTGGTGTTTACATAGTGATAGCACAGCCTATTCTATGGTCCTAGAAAGATTAGTCAGAAAGCTTAAAAATGCTGGCACCAGCTATAGACTCCTGTAAAAAACCTCTGGCACCCAATGTGTTAAAAGGTGCGCGGATAGGCCTTAGGTTAGATCACATATTTTAATAGCTTTTTTTTTTTTTTTTTTTGTGAGATCTGACGATCATAGTGACAAAACACTATCCCCCCAAAAAAAAAAAAGAAAAAAAAAAAAACAGAAGTCTCGCTAGACGAGATTGAAATCTCGAGATTTCAATCTCGTCTAGCGAGCTTTCTGTTTTTTTTTTTTTTTTTTTTTTTTTTTGGTTGCATAGTGTTAAGCTGTGGCGGCTCAGGGGTGGAGTTATGACATTGTTCTACTGTACCATTCATCCTAAGATATCATAACGTCATAGAAAAGGTAAGAAAACTTTGGTCCAAAATTCTCCTTTAATGCTATGCTTGCATAACACATGAGCCTATATTTAGGGGAGATTTGGCCTCATAAACCGAAATTTTGGCTGTTTTCTGTGATGCCTTAATTTCAGAAAAGAAAGTAAAGACATTTTTATTAAGAACGAAACACTCCCAAACTCCCCAAAAATAAAACCAAGAGGACATGGTGGCATACATACTGTAGGCCTACAGTAGCCTAGTTGCGGAGATGAACGACACACCTGCCAGACTGTGAACAGAGCAGCAGCAACTCTGTGCAGTTTGTGAAGCCTATATGGGGGACATGCAGGGGTGGAAAAAGTACTTTTTTTTAACTTTAGTTAAAGTATCAATACTGCAATGTAGAAATACTCTGTTACAAGTAATAGTCCGGAATAAAAAATGCACTTGAGTAAAATAACAAAAGTATCGGTATCAAAATGTACGTAAAGTACCAGAAGTAGAAAGTACTCATTATGCATAATGTCCCATTTCAATTTTAAAATGTATGCAAATCTTTTGGAAATAGCCGATCTACAAGCTCACAATGCGTCGCATCGCGACGCATTGTGAGCTTGTAGATAGGCTATTTTCAAACGGCCGAAATATAAATAGGGCTGAAGTGAGTAATGTATGATTTGTAATAATAATCAAAATCTACAAAGTAACTAGTAACTAAAGTCTTCAAATATGTGTAGTGGTATAATATTTGCCTCTGAAATGTAGTGGAGTAAAAGTAAAAGTACTGAAAATTGGTAATACTCAAGTAAAGTCACTAGGAAGACCGGACTCACCATACATGCAGAAATGTACAATCAGCACGAGTCATGCAGCTTTATAATGACACCATCAACTCCACCCGCACCCCACACCTGTCTGGAATCATTCAGTCTGGCAGTGGCAACCCTAGAGTACTTTTCTCCACCATCAATAAACTCCTCAAACCCATGGACACCATCTCCCACACCTTCACTGTTGAAAAATGCAATACCTTCCTAACCTTCTTTGACGACAAAATCAACAGTATGCACACTCAGCTGGCCACTTCTCCCCCTGGACCCGAACCTGACCCCCCCCCCCTACTCACTTCCCACTCCTTCTCTGCATTTTTGGACATCACACCATCTGAGCTAGCATCAATAGTTGCAGGTATGAAATCCTCAACCTGCTCCCTGGACCCCCTCCCCACCACCCACCTTAAGGACTGCCTCCCCACTCTCTCCCCACTCATCACAAAGACAATAAACTCTTCCCTTTCCTCTGGATTTGTATCGCCTCCCCTAAAGCTTGCCTCCATCACACCTGTTTTGACCCTGACTCCCCCAATAACTACCGTCCCATCTCAAACCTCCCGTTTCTGTCAAAAATTCTGGAAAAAGTTGTTGCTAATCAAATCACCACATACCTGGACACAAACAACCTGTATGAGACATTTCAATCTGGTTTCCGTACCAAACACAGTACAGAGACTGCCCTCATCAGAGTAACAAATGACCTTCTGCTATCCTCCGACACCGGCTCACTCAACATCCTCATTCTCCTCGACCTCAGTGCTGCTTTCGATACCATACATCACTCCATACCCATCTCACGCCTCAAAACCACCATTGGAATTACTGACACCGCCCTCTCCTGGTTCAAATCATACCTCACTGACAGACACCATTTCATATCCATCAACAACTGCCAATCACACACAACTCCCGTCGCCCATGGCGTCCCCCAAGGCTCAGTACTTGGCCCCCTCCTCTTCATCCTCTACATGCTCCCCCTTTGGTCAGATACTCCGCAAACACGGCCTCCGTTACCACTGCTATGCTGATGACACACAACTCTACCTCCCCTGCACAGAAAACTCCCCTGCACAAAAAACACAAAACTCGATGCAAACAAACTTCTTAAAACTCAGCTGCAATAAATCAGAAATCATCATCATTGGCCCCGACTCCATCACCCGCTCCACTCAGGACTTCTCCCTCAACATTGACGGCTCCATCGTCACACCCTCCGACAAAGTCCGTAACCTGGGTGTCATCCTGGACCCCGCTCTCTCTCCTTCCAGTCCCATGTTAACCACATCACCAAAAACTGCCTTCTTCCACCTCTGCAACATTGCCCGCCTCCGTCCCAGCCTTTCCCACACTGCTGCTGAAACACTCATACACGCATTTATTACATCCCGCCTCGACTACTGCAACAGTCTACTCTATGGCATCACCACCAAGGTCCTCAATAAACTTAACCCATTGAGACCTGAAGCCGATTCTACATGTCTCCTAAATCCCAACAGTTTTCTGAAAAACGTATGTTTCTATATCAGTGGTGCTCAATCTTTTTCATGTCAAGGACCTCAAATATTATATGTATTTGGCCGCGGACCCCCATCAAAATATTTTGTTCCAGGGACCCCCAGAAGCAAAGATTTGAGTTTAAAATGTTCGCTTTAAAAATATATATATTCAGAAGATTTGCACACATTTTCACGAATTTTCAAAAATAGCAGATATACAAGCTCGTAGCGCGGCACTCGGTGCCGCGCTATGAGCTTGTATATCTGGTATTTTTGAATAGCCCAAAGTGTAAAATAATGCTTTTTTAGCTCAAATCTAAATGACACAGTTCCAGGTCTTAATGGGTTAAGTATGTACAAAATTCCGCCGCCCGCCTGCTCACCAGGACCCGATCCAGAGACCACATCACTCCTGTCCTCCGTGACCTTCATTGGCTCCCAGTCATAACATCGAATTGACTTCAAGATACTCATCACCACCTACAAAGCCCTCAACAACCAGGCCCCCCACTACATCTCTGTACTCTGGACACCCTCTGGACAAATAAACGAACCTGGGGTGACGGGGCCTTTCTCTGCGGCTGCCCCCAAACTGTGGAACTCACTCCCAGCTCACATCAGAGCTGCTCCCACCCTCACCATGTTTAAAACCACACTCAAAACCCACCTTTTCAGAATCGCATTCCCTACATAAAACCCCAACCCCTGCCCCTCCTTTTTATTGTACTTTTCTTTTATAGTTTTAATCCTTTTTAACTAGTCGATTCTAATAAAGTTGTTATTTTTCTGCTCTGCAAAGCCACTTTGAGTATTTAGAAAAGCGCTATATAAACTGTATTATTATTATTATTATTATAAAGTACAAATACCTTAAGTAAATGTACTTAATTACTTCCCAGCACTGGGGACATGTCCTCGCTTTGACTTCCTCCACGTCATTACCCTCTCCACCGGTGCTGTTGGAGGGCCGGCTGGTACTAGCAGCAGCCACCAGGCTCCGCCAAAATTCTGTCAACTGACATTGTGTCAGTATGTCTGTATACATATTTATTATCTAATTTTACAGACGGCACAGGTCCCCTGTTGAAGACCCATGACAGACATTAAACATGACATTAATCTCAACTTGTACTCTCCAGTTACTGACCACACACACACACCATGGCCTTGTTCCGACTGCAGCCAAATCTGATCGGATTTCTTGTGTTCAGACGACGCCACAAATAGCCGATCTATAAGCTCATAAAGTATGGCAATGCGACACGTTGTGAGCTTGTAGATTGGCGATTTTTTGTTTGTCTGATCATTTTCTATCCATTTTTTATCTGTATTTTGTCAGTAGTCTATACAGGCTCAATAATGAATTAAAAACGTAAACGCTTTATTCTGCAGATCATTTGCCATTATCCTACAGTACAAAGTATCAAATGCAGTGTGTCTCCATTCCAGTGCATATTTATGAAAGTTATTGTTCTAAGCTGAATATATCATGTCAGAGTAAACAAAGTGTGTGTTAGATTAACATATTTAACATTTTGAGCATATACATTTGAATAGGTTTCCCATCTTCTGTAAATGATAACATGCAGTTATGTCAAATAATCACTCATTAACATCAGAATCATTGCAATTCTCTTTATTTAAACTACTCCATAGTGATTGCATTAAAGTACAAGACCCTTGACAATGAAATATTATAATATGTTCCTGCACTTTAATGAAACAATATATATATATATATTTTAAACTTGACATCATACAATTCAGTAGTTTTACAATACATTTTTAAACAAAGGAAAAAAACAATTAGGCACTCAAAAATTAAATAAAAAAAATCTTTGTTAGATGGATATTTCATGATGGAAATTAATTAAAAACAGTGCATGGCATAGTAGTCCCATGGCCTTCCTCAGACATTTTTCAATTGCATCAAAGTTTATTGTCTCTCTTAAAGAAATACAGTGAACTTTACTATAAGAGCATACATTGTATCCAGTTAACTGTCAGCGTGGAAAATTTATGCGCTGTGATATTATGACGGTTGGAAAGAAAAGTCCCTAAATTAATTATGCTGCAGGCTTCTACTGATATGTCACAAGAGCTTTAAGATATTTTCGCTATTTGACTATAACGACATACCCTCAAAATAAGGACATGAAATGGCTACGTCTGTCTGTGTTTTTTTTATGAATATTTAAACAAAGAAAATCATTAACATGAGCTTGTGACAAAAATAATAACTATATTGCTTGCATCAGTAATTTTTTTCCCCATTATGAAAATAAATAAATAAATATATATGCGTGTGGGTCTCTCTCTCTCTCGCTCTCTCTCTCTCTCTCTCTCTCTCTCTCTCTCTCTCTGTTCTGTCCTCAATGTGCGTGTTGACACAAATAGACAGACAGCTAACAATTGACTTGAAGTGATGGTCAGAGGCAGAGTTAAGTTTTGAGGGTTTTTACTTCTCCAAACCGATGACAAGGCAAATTTGTAAAACTGAAATGACATAACAAAGGATGGCACTGATTAAACAATGCTCACTTGTAAAAGGCATACATTCAATAAAATAAAACATTACAATAAGGCCACAAGCAGTGTGTTTGTACCACACAGTAGACTGCATTACTCATAAATGACATAAAATGACTTTACTGTAAGTAGAATGTAAATAGCTTGTAGATCTCTGTACATAGTTTTTAACCTATTTATACAGCACTGCACATTACTGTGATAGGAATTGAAAACATGAATTGAACCATGAAATACAATAATGAAATATGACTGTCCTTGTGAATTGCTATGAACTGTAACACACACATGAATTTACATGTCAGAATGCTTCTCTAGAGCTTGCATAAAGCTAATGGTAACCAACAGTGAGACTAGCATACACCAATGTACAGGTAAATGGAAGCTAGCTGTAGCTTAGCATAAACAAACAAACATGATGCAACATTAGCAGACCTCTTGCATTGAGGAAATTAAGAAAACCACATGGCTACATATGCAAATACACATCAGTAATCATTGCAACTAAGGTACTCACAGATGATACTTTCCAAGGCACATATAAAAGGGTGAAGGTACACTGCAGCTGAGCAGCTGCTCTGTGACCGCATGTCATGGAGTTTCACTTGAGAATGGAACGATACATAATATTACCCTAGTGTCCACTAGAGGGCGCCAAAACACAAAGTTCAGTTCTGAAAGGAACATGACACTCCTCGCCTGGTATTGTTATTAAATACCACTAACTAAACAAAAACATATGGAACATTGCTGTACTCTCCCAAAGATAAGGGGGATTAATTGGAGTCCAGTTTCTTGATTGTCATAAGGAGCACTGTCTCAAGACAGGGCTTTTGACCAGGGCGATAAAGCGTTGAAAGGTACTCTTGCGTTAGTCTGTTCTAGTAGACATTGGCGAGATGATGTACCTGTCTCCACTGCTGGTGGTGGAAACCTCCGCCGTCGAATGTTCCTGGAGGAGGCAAGGGGGCACACAACTTGTGTGTCAGGAGTGTAGCAGGTGACATAAGAAAGGGGGTGTCCTGGGTCTCATAAGTGAGGTGTGAGGGACCGTGTAATGAGTGGGGAGTTGGAGATGCTGTCCTAACGGCAGACAGATACTCTGGCTGGTCGGTAACCTTTCTGGAGAGCTGCAGGAGATTCTTGTCTGCAGGTGGTGGGAGAGTTGGGTGGAAGAGATGATCAGAAGGCTGCGTGGTGTTGCCAGCAGGTCTTCTCTGTGTCGAGGCATCATCCTGAGAGCTTGTCTTAGACAAAGGGTTGTTGCAGACTGAAGTTGGCTTTTTGAGAAACGGTGTGGGAGTTGTAGGCGGTAGTCCAAGGAATGACTCAGTGTCGTTTTGAAGGGCAGACGCAGAGTGTGGCAAGGGGCTACAGAGTGGCTGAACATGGGCAGTCACGTTTGGAGGGGTGACTGATTGAGTGGACAGTGATCCAGATGTGCTGCAGACTGTTGTGACCGTTGGTTCCACGTTGCTACTGACTGGGTTGACTGTTAAGCCCGCTGTGTAGCTTCGCTGGCTGGAAGTCATGCTGGTCGACGAGGCGTCTGCCTGTTGTCTGTCCGCTGTGGAGCTGAAGGTTGCGGCCGTCTTGTCCTTGACTTGTGCTTTGGCACTGAACGTCTCCTTGACTTGAAGCTGATTTGAGCATGGAGTTAAGAAGGATGGACACCCGTTTTCTTGTACATTAGTGTGGAAAGAGGTGACAACTGTTGGCCTGTGAGCTGAACCCATGCAAACGTCGCCTATTATGACCCATCCCAGGTCTAATCGTTGGGCGTAGGGGGCGCTGTGAGGACCATTGCGTTGCTCTCTGACTTTATGTACTTGGAGGATGTCACGTCCCAGGAGGAGGAGTATCTGGGCCTCTGGATCCAGGTGTGGTATTTTGTGCGCTATGGGTTTTAGGTGAGTGTGATGCTGTGCGGCCCCTGGGGTTGGAATGTCAGAACGGTCGTCTGGCATGAGATTGCACTCGATGAGTGTGGGGAGCATCACACGTGCCGCTCCATCCAATGATTCCACTGTGAACCCTGTGGCTCTTCTCCCGGATGTCTCCGTAACCCCAGAACATGTGCGGAGAGTGTATGGAGAGGCTGTCCCAGTGAGTTTGAAAAGGTTGAAGAATTCTGACCTGGCCATTGACCTGTTGCTCTGGTCATCCAGAATAACGTAAACCTTTGTTGCTTTGTCTGGGTGAGCCTTGGGATAGATCTTCACCAGGCAAACTTTAGAACAAGACCTGGCGCTCTGGCCTCCGCTATAGACTTTGGTGCATGCCGTGGCGACTGTTGGTGGGTTTGTCTCTCCATCACTCTCCCCGCCATTCTCTGTAGGGCCTTCTGCGTTCCAAGGAGGTGGTCCAGGGTGCAGTGCTGCAACGTGTCTGTCGCTGTTGCATTCCCTGCATTTCACCTCTGTTTTACAGTCTTTCGCCATATGAGTGGTAGAGGAACAACACCTAAAGCAGACACCATTCTCTTTGAGGAAGGTAATGCGCTCGTCATGTGGCATGATCCGGAAACCCCTACACTTTTTTAGAGGATGACACTTCTTATGTATGGGGCACTCTCTGTTTATGGGTTCTAGTCTGTCTGACTCAAGAGCAGAGTGGTTGGTTGCGACCTCTGCCTTGTAATTGGAGACATAGCTTTTGACATTCCCCGATCTACTGACTGCTTCTGGCTTTGATGAGCCTGTAGAGGGTCTGTAGGAGCAGCTTGGACCTGAAGAGGCGATTGAGGGGGCGAAACTTGGGTCATTTCTTCTGCGTGCCTACTGCAGACAAAGTTTGTGAAATACCCAAATGGGGGAAATTGGACATGGTGCATCTCCTTATACTGTGAGCCTTGATTCATCCACTTTTCCTGCAGGTTGTAGGGCAATTTGTCTAAGATGGGCTGGATGCCCCTGGCGGAGTCTAGACATGAAAGCCCAGTCAGGTAGCCATCATTTTTCGCTGAATGCAGCTCACTGAGCAAATCTCCCAGTTCCCTGAGCTTTTGTGGATCCTTTTGATTGATTTTAGGCATCTTCTCCAGTCGCTCAAAGAGAGCCCTTTCAATCACCTCAGAGGCGCCATAACACTCTTCAAGGCGATCCCAGGCCATTCCTAGCCCGGCGGCAGGGTCGTTTACATGCACAGAACGGATTCTCATAACATGTTCAGAAGACTCGCTCCCCAGCCATTTAGATAAGAGATCGAGCTCTTCACTCGCTGTTAAGTCCAGTCCTCCTGTGGCATTAATGAATGAGGACTTCCACGCCCAATAGTTTTCTGGGTGATCGTTGAACTTGATGAGCCCTGTGTTCACGAGCTCACGACGTACCAGGTACCTGGCAATGTCGCTCAGACCAGACCTATCATCCATAGGTGTGTAATGAGAAGCATGTGAATCGGGGAAAGGGCCCTGAGCAGAAGAAGGATGCTTCTGAGTTTGCTTGAAGCCCCTAGATTGGTTCACATCTGTAGGTAAGTGATATGTATGATGGGAAGTGCGAGGATCAGGGAAGGACTGCTTTACATCTGGGGGGATGTTGCTCGTGGTGACCTGTTGGTGAGCTGCGGGCGTTGACATGTTCAGCTGTTGTGCTACATGAACCCCATTGCTGTCACGAGCAGCTCCGTAGTCGACATGTTGTCTCTGTCTGCTTAGAGATGTAGAATCTTGTTCTCTTTTTGGTTGGGTTGAGTGGTGTTCACTATTTGATTGGGGGTCCACATTAGGCTGAATGAGAGGCAGTAGTGATGGCGAGTATGGTTGGAGCTGAGGGGGTCCCTTCTCACCAGGAGGCTGCTGAAGATGTTCTGTGTTGCTATGAGCCAGCTGAGAGTGACGTGCAACATAATCTTGTGTCCGTTGTCTGGCAGTTTGAGTTGTATCTTCTATGTCCCTCTTACTGCCCTCTCCATTTTCAGCGTCCGCTGCCGCCTCTAGAACCTCAGCCTCTGCAACAGCTACTGCGACGTCTCTTTCAGACTGTAGGGATGATAACTGAGCAGCTATACGAGCCTCTTTGAGTTTTATGTCAGCTGATGCTTGTGCCTCTTGATACTTTAGTTCGTTCTCTCTCTGAACGAAGGCAGCACGCGCTTTGGCTCCTTCAGCTTTAGCACGCGCCCTGGCTGCTACTGCACTGGTAGTAGAGCCTTTACTTCCACTGGAAGTGATGGACTTTCCTTCAACATCATCTGTAATAGATGATGGTTTTTCAGCTGCCTGCCCGTTAGCTGACATGATGAAAGTCTCTCTAGGGTGGTTGTGAGGTGATGATGCAGATCAGAGCGGTGCTTTAGAATCCTGTTTTCCCTTTGATGCAGCGTGCCCGCTGTGAAGACATCTTTTTACTGTTCTGTCCTCAATGTGCGTGTTGACACAAATAGACAGACAGCTAACAATTGACTTGAAGTGATGGTCAGAGGCAGAGTTAAGTTTTGAGGGTTTTTACTTCTCCAAACCGATGACAAGGCAAATTTGTAAAACTGAAATGACATAACAAAGGATGGCACTGATTAAACAATGCTCACTTGTAAAAGGCATACATTCAATAAAATAAAACATTACAATAAGGCCACAAGCAGTGTGTTTGTACCACACAGTAGACTGCATTACTCATAAATGACATAAAATGACTTTACTGTAAGTAGAATGTAAATAGCTTGTAGATCTCTGTACATAGTTTTTAACCTATTTATACAGCACTGCACATTACTGTGATAGGAATTGAAAACATGAATTGAACCATGAAATACAATAATGAAATATGACTGTCCTTGTGAATTGCTATGAACTGTAACACACACATGAATTTACATGTCAGAATGCTTCTCTAGAGCTTGCATAAAGCTAATGGTAACCAACAGTGAGACTAGCATACACCAATGTACAGGTAAATGGAAGCTAGCTGTAGCTTAGCATAAACAAACAAACATGATGCAACATTAGCAGACCTCTTGCATTGAGGAAATTAAGAAAACCACATGGCTACATATGCAAATACACATCAGTAATCATTGCAACTAAGGTACTCACAGATGATACTTTCCAAGGCACATATAAAAGGGTGAAGGTACACTGCAGCTGAGCAGCTGCTCTGTGACCGCATGTCATGGAGTTTCACTTGAGAATGGAACGATACATAATATTACCCTAGTGTCCACTAGAGGGCGCCAAAACACAAAGTTCAGTTCTGAAAGGAACATGACACTCTCTCTCTCTCTCTCTCTCTTTCTCTCATTGGGCTGTAGGAACTTGGAAGTGGAGAAGGGTTCCATTCATGTGAACAGCAGTTGAACATCCAGGTCAGTCTGTCCCAAAGGGATTTACGCTTTGTCTGTTTAATTGACAATAGTATGAATGCATGCAGTAAAGACCAGAAAATATACTTGGAGTGTTGTAATGGAGTGTTTTCACAAGAAAGGAGCAATTTTAGCCATTTTCAACTTTATATAATTGGTCTAATGCTCACTATATAAGATGCCACTATTTATGACCCTTTGGTGGGCTATTGACACTTCAGAAACATGCCTACCAATGACATCCTCAATGGGGATTCCAAGCCAATAGAAATGACAGACTCTCTCTTCTGGGAAAGTTAGCTGAAATAGACAACACTGTGCTTCAGTTAATTCAATGAGTTAATACAATACTTATTTTAAATGACTAAACCTGTCTACCGATGATGTCACTGTAACTGTCCACAGCCCTCCTTTGAGACACAGAGCGAGTTAGACATAAATGTATACCAATTATGGGAAGATGGGTTGAAAATGGGAGAACTGCTCCTTTAAGGAGAAGGTGATGTTACCTAGATCTGGAGAAGGCCCAAAGCAACTAACAGGACAACAGGCTCCAGGACAACGGCACCGGTGCTGCTAGATGGATGTTAGTAGCAGTAGCATTCGAGTAGAGGAAATAGCAGTACTATTGAGCAGTAGGCTAGGACAGTGGTTCTCAACCTTTTTCATATATCAACGTCCATTATTTATTCAGCATTTGAGCCACGGAACCACCATTTGATGAGATTTAGACAATCAGACCCAAAACTTTTAATATTTTGTTACCGTTGGATAAGATTTTGTCCACAATTCCATCCATGCTGTATTGATGTTGTTATCATTAGGAGAGATAACAGGCAAACCTTGATCAAATTAACAATTATTGAATTAAGTAATGCAGATGTTAAACAATAATTCAACTCTTGAGAGCGTACAATGAAACCAAATGGACCCCCTTACGGGTCCATTTGGTTTCATTTTACGCTCTCGAGTTGAAGATCTATAAGGGGGGGGGGGTCCATTTGGTTACCAACTCTCCATCATTTAGCTGGGGACCACCTGGAACCCCCCCAAGGACCACTGGTGGTCCCCGGACCACTGGTTGAGAAACACTGGGGTAGCAGTAGCACTGTATCGGTTGGAAGCAGGGCTAGGACCGTAGGCAGCCATTGTTGCATCCAGGAGAAGTGAGGGCGGCTGGCTGAAAAGCTACAGTACTATGTGCTGCTGGTGTTGGTTGAAAAAGCCTTAATCATGAAAAGATTGAGGTCATTCTTCACGGTGAGCTTGCAAAGTTGTTTGAGGACAAAGCTAGTGTGAGTGTGTGTGACCTGAACAGCAGTGGTGTAAAGTAACTAAGTACATTTACTGAGTACTGTACAATTTTGAGGTACTTTTACTTTACTGGAGTATTTCCAATTGTCTATACTCTTCTACTCCACTACATCTCAGAGGCAAAGATTGTACTTTTACTCCACTACAATTATTTGTAGGGGTGTGCCGATACACTCATTTCACGAAACGATACGATACGATATTGGGCTCACAACTTCGATACGATTTCGATACGATACGATACGCACATTTTTATTATGAAAATATATGGGGGAGAAAAAAAGCTAATGCAAACAAATAATTCAGTTTTTGCATTATTCAGACATGCAAACTTGTAGCTTTTCAGCTACATTAGCCGTTTTCAATCCAAATAGGGCAATAGTGTGACACCTGACCCAAAAAATAAGTAAAAAATGATACATATCGTCACGAAAACGTATCGCGATATATCGCGGGACGATATACCGGCACACCCCTAATTATTTGAAATCTTTAGTTACTAGTTCCTCTGCAGATATAAATTATTACATTATAAAACATACATTAACCACTTTAGCCCTATGTTATACCTAGGCTATTTGAAATTAGCCGATCTACAAGCTCACAGCGTGTCGCATCGCGACGCGCTGTGAGCTTGTAGATCTGCTATTTTCAAATATTTTAGTACTTTTACTTTTGGTACTTCAAGTACGTTTTGATACCAATACTTTTGTACTTTTACTCAAGTAAATTCCGGATTTTTACTTGTAACAGAGTAGTTCTACATTGCAGTATTGATACTTTTACTTAAGTAAAACATTTGAGTACTTTTTCCACCACTGCTTTTCAGAAAACTTTGGAGTGAGATTTGGTGGCGTGTGCAGCAGCTATTATTATTATTCTGTCGACCCATGGAGTCACCAGAGTCCAGCACACGCCAATGAAATGTATTATTTTTATTCATTGTTGTACTTGATGTTGCACCCTGCAGTGCAACAGAACAGTTGTAATACCACATTAAGGTACAGCTATAATTTTTCAAATCTAACCCTCAATAATGAAATCAAGTAGTTTTATAGCAGAAACTATACTGTAGGTGGAGATTAATTCTGTGTGTGTGATCATTTTGGTGGGTGGTCTGGAGGTCCGCCCAAAGGAACTTTTTCCGCCCAAAGGAACTTTTTAACAGAGCACATCCTGTGTTCTAGTGCATTTTAGGAGTTCAATAGGCTTTAATAGCATGGGGTGAATATGGGTAAATGTTTTGATTTAATCTAGCTAAACATACATAAATTGATTTGATGACTGAAGCAATTAAAGAGCCATTTTTTATAATAACCACGCATCATTTTAAAGTGAATATCTCTTTATGATTGAATGCAATGTTTCCTATTCAATAATATTCAGGGGCGCCGATTTATGATTTTGCCGGTGGGTGCTCAACCCACCAGCCCCCACCCCTGCGGCAAGGAGGAAAAAAGAGAAAACGGTGCGTGCGTGCGCCCGTTTCTGGAGCCAGTTGTAGCACAACTATTAGAGCTTTATGGAAGTGCACAACGCGTTCCTCTGATACAAATAATGTTCCCTATAACACTGGTACAAAGATGTTCACATGTTCAATTACGCGTGGTATCAGACGAGCCCGGTCTGACTGGGTATCATATATCCCTGCGCAGTGCGCACGTTTCAAAGCATTTTAACCGTCCGACCCGACCGGTGCATTCCCAGTGGTGCTCCCGAGCACCCACAGGATCGCTGCCTATGAATAATATTCACATTGATTTCCATAAAAGTCTGATAGCTAGACAGACTGCATCGCACATTATTCAAAATTGTTCAAATCCCTTTAATCACCACTGGCACTTTCTCCTCTGTCCCTGCTTTCCAAGTATGATTCATCCTTAAGCTAGATTTATCAAAAAACAGCTTTTGGCCAACCAGGCTTTTATCGTAATGAGAGATGGGTGAAAAGTTCAATCCTTGTAGATTAGTGCTTTTCGCTTCGAATGACAATAGCTCCGGAGCGGTTGGTCGCCCAGGGACTCGGGACGCCTTGTTAAATGCTGGCTGGCGAGGTGCATCGAGGGGAGCAAACCGGTCCGTAGGTCACTCCCTGTCCCGGCCTGGTTTTAAGCTACAATATGGGACTTTGCATAAATCAACAACTCATTAGTATCGGCGACATCGACAGACATTTTGGCAGAAGTTAACTATCCTTGTAGATTAGTGCTTTTCGCTTCGAATGATAATAGCTCCGGAGCAGTTGGTCTTCCGGGGACGCGGGCGGCTGGTTGAATGTGGGCTGGCGAGGCGCATCGAGGGGAGCGAACCGGTCCGGTTTTAAGCTACTACAATATGGGACTTTGCCTAAATTGACAACTCATTAATATTGGCGACATCGACTGGCCGTCTCTATTGACAAGATGCTTCATGTCTATCTCTGGGGGCGGGGTGGATGGGCTTATATTTGTTATTAGCTTCTTTCTCAATGAGTTTTGGATGTTTGGATTTGTTTTGAAGGGATTTGAGGGATTATAATGTTATTGAGTTTTGTCTTGGGTTGTGATGCTGTGAGGAGACAGCTAACGAGTCCAAAAGTACATGTACTTAGTTACTTAACACCAGTGGTGGAAAGTAACTAACTCAAGTACTGTACTTGAGTTAGTTAGTTACTCCACTACATCTCAGAGGCAAATGTAGTACATTTTACTCCACTACAATTAGTTACTAGTTACTTTGCAGATTTAGATTATTATCACAAAACTCATCTCTCAAGAACAGATTCTGCTCTGCGATGAATCTGTCGGTAGCCGTGTTGACAACCCGTGCACATTGGCTACAAGTGGGCGTGCCATCAGATCAGGAAGCAGGCCGCGCTTTACCCAATCAAATGTAGTGGGCGGGATTTACGTGTGTGCCGTTCGTTCCCCACTGGAAACAAACCGAAACTCATTTAACAACAGCGTCCTCGAAGCCGACAAAACCACGGAAAGTTTGTAACATTTTAACTTGCTCTTTCATCATAGAAACAAGTGGGCTTATAACCAAAACGATCCATGTTCTTTGGGAGAAATGGTGTTAGTGTTCCGTCGAGAAATATTGTTAGTGGGAATGAAGACATAGTCGCACCACCGGAAGTGAAAGGCTGAAGGCAGACCAAAACTCTGGTTTCCCTGAGCACGGGTCGTCCGTTCAGCTCCGCCCAGAGCCAAGTGAATAAGTAAAAAACAGCAGAGGGCGCTGTTTTTCCTTTTTATTTGGCGATGGGTTCCCAGATTGTCACAAAACATACATTAACCACTTCAGCCCTATACATATTTTGTTCAATTGAAAATAGCAGATCTACAAGCTCACGATGCGACGCAATGAGTATTTCTACATTGCAGTATTGATATTTTTTACTTAAGTAAAACATGAGTACTTTTTCCCCCACTGATGCTTAGAGTAGTGAGGTCAGATGGACAGAAGGAGCTGGGTATCACTCCTTTGAAAAAGTTACTTTTTTGGGGTTCAAAGAAATAAAATCCTATTAGTTTGAGTCCCTTTGAGAGGACCATCTGTCCAACACACACCGCAGGGCTGATCTCTTCCATAATAGTATTCAATATTTCAGTTCACCACAGGTAGAGGTCTTTCAAACATGAATGTGAGGCTGATTTAGAATGCAACTATATGCCTGTTGGCAAAACATCTTGGAGAGAAGTCAGACTTGTCTTGAGAAACATGTGTCAGAGGTGTAAGATAAGTGAATGTAGTCTGATTCATATGCTCTGGAGTTGTCCATACTTGGTAGCAGTGGTGGACAAAGTATTCACATTGTCTACTTAAGTAAAAGTATCAATACTGTAATGTAGAAATACTCTGTTTAAGTAAAAGTCCGGAATTCAAAATCTACTTAAAGTACAAAAGTATTGGTGTCAAAATGTACTTGTTTTGACAAACTCTACCATACAGATTGGACAACTGTGTGTGTGTGTGTGTGCGCGTGTGTGTGTGTGTGCGTGCGTGCGTGCGGCCTGTCCCCGACTAAGGATTTGTTTAGTCGAATCTAATTGGCGACTAATTGCCAATAGTCGACTGGCAGTTGACTAATGCAAAAAAAATAAAAAACATTACCATCTGAACTCAACTGCGGAGCCCTTTTTTCACGCGGGGGGGGGGGGGGGGGGGGGCGGGGGCGACGCGCGACAGGACATGCAATAACCCCAAGTTTGCAACTACTTTCACCTGCGCACTTCACCGGGTATGGTCTAGACTAGTGTATATATGTGTGTGTGTGTGTGTGTGTGTGTGTATATAATGTGAGTTGAGTGATAGGAAATGTTAAACATGACTGCTAAAAGCAGTGAGAGACATCATGTTCTCCTTACTTATTATATTTGTGTGTGTGTGTGTGTGTGTGTGTGTGTGCGTGTGTGTGTGTGTGTGTGTGTGTGTGTGTGCGTGTGTGTGTGTGTGTGTGTGTGCGCGTGTGCGCGTGCGTGCATGCTTGCGTGCGATTGGTGAGAGAAACCATGGTGGGGTTAATTATTAATGCAGAGCTGGAGTATAGGACTGATCTAAGTAGCTTAAATAGCCTCTACGGGTGCACTGGATTGACAGGTATGACCTCAACATGTGACAGAGCACACATATGATTCATGAGTGTGGCCATAACACCCACCACCACACATCCACATTCCTCCTCACACTTTCACACAGACCACATGTCCTCTGTCAGTGACATGACCAGTACATAGAGGAGCCTTGAATTACCCATCAGCAACATTTAACCCTTTAAGACCGGGGGACGCATCTGTGTAACCACTTTATCAATATTTTATACTTTTGGCTATTCAAAAATAGCAGATATACAAGCTCATAGCGCGGCACCGAGTGCCGCGCTATGAGCTTGTAGATCTGCTATTTTTTTTTAAATCGTGTTTTTTTGCAAATCTTTGAATATATATCTATAAAGCAATTGTTTTTTACTCAAATCTTTGCTTCTGGGGGTCCCTGGAAATGTTTTCTTTTAGATGGGGGTCCGCAGCCAAATACATATCGTTGTGGGGCTCCTTGACACTGACATTAATATTATAGCAACATAAGTGTTTCAGAAAACAGTTTTAAACTGATTTAGAAGACATTTGTAGAATCCCCAGAAGCAATAACATTTTAGCTAGAAATGCTCGCTTTAAATATATATATATATATTCAAAGATTTGCACAAAATTGTTCACGATTTTTCAAAAATAGCAGATCTACAAGCTCATAGCGCGGCACTCGGTGCCGCGCTATGAGCTTGTATATCTGCTATTTTTTAATAGCCCAACGAAATCTAAAAATGACACACAGATGCGTTCTCAGGTCTTAAAGAGTTACAATCCGGGGCAGGCTGTCGAGAGATCCAATTCAAACGTTTCATTTCACCACAGTGTCAAAACTACAGACGTCTGGTACAGGCAGTGATGGAAAAGAACTGTGCGTGCGTCGTGCGTGTACGTTTATCTGTAAGTGTGTACATTATGTAAATGTGTGTGGTTATCTCTTATCTGTACGTGTAGAGAGTATGTGAATGTGCGCGTTTCCGCATAGACCCAGAGGTGCGTTCGTGTCACACATCATACGTAGTGCAATCTGGGAACCCATCGCCAACTGAAAATGAAAAACAGCGCCCTCTGCTGTTTGTTCTATGTCTGTTGGCTCTGGGCGGACGATAACGTAACACCAGAGCACAAGGAAACCGGTGTTTGTGATGCGCCTTCAGCGCATCACTTCCGGTTGGTGCGACTATGTTTTCATTCCCACTAACAATATTTCTACACGGAACACTAACACCACTTCTCCCAGAGAACATGGATCGTTTTGGTTATAAGCCCACTTGTTTCTATATATGATGACAGAGTAAGTTAAAATGTGAATATATTTCCGTGGTTTTGTCTGCTCCGCGGACGCTATTGTTACATTAGTTTCGGTTTGTTTCGAGGGGGAAAGATCGACGGACATGTGAATCCCGCCCACTACATGTGATTGGGTAAAGCGCGGCCTACTTCCTGATCTGAATGCGCACTCGTTATGACGAACCTCCCCGACAGATTCCAACGCAGTGCAGAAGCTGTTCTTGAGAGATTATACGTAGTGTGACCTGCTGAACATTTTCGTAGCCAAGCGTAGCCCTCCAAAAATAACGTCAGAGACAGCGTGTATCTGATACGCTGATACACATCTGATACGCAGGAGGAGGGGCTGGGGGGCAGCAAGAATGTGGACTCCAATTAGGGTGGCAGTGGCTCAGGGGTAGAGTGGCCGGTAGAGCGGCCGGTTCGATCCCGGGCTCCCCCAGAGTTAGGGTCGAAGTGTCCTTGAGCAAGACGCTGCTGAACCCCTAATTGCTCCCGATGAGCAGGTTGGTGCTTTGCGTGGTTTCCTCCGCCGTCGGTGTGTGAATGTGTGTGTCAATGGGTGAATGTAATGCACAATCATTGTAAAGCGCTTTGGATAAAATTGCAATATAAATGTACCATTTAGGCTACCATTTAGCCTAGTCTGACTCATGAGGGTGAAGGCTTATCGTGTGTGTGGCTATATTGTCTTTCTTGAGGTGATAATTAATGGCCACTGGCGAAGGAATTCACACATTAACCCATTAAGACCTGGAACTGT
The DNA here is from genome assembly GCF_963280865.1 of Gymnoscopelus braueri. Classification (NCBI taxonomy): domain Eukaryota; kingdom Metazoa; phylum Chordata; class Actinopteri; order Myctophiformes; family Myctophidae; genus Gymnoscopelus; species Gymnoscopelus braueri. The sequence goes on along the minus strand of NC_137620.1, from coordinate 44,546,832 downwards.
GTCATTTTTAGATTTGAGCTAAAAAAGCATTATTTTACACTTTGGGCTATTCAAAAATAGCAGATATACAAGCTCATAGCGCGGCACCGAGTGCCGCGCTACGGGCTTGTAGATCTGCTATTTTTGAAAATTGTGAAAATGTGTGCAAATCTTTGAATATATATATATTTTTAAAGCGAACATTTTTTAACTCAAATCTTTGCTTCTGGGGGTCCCTGGGACAAAATATTTTGATGGGGGTCCGTGGCCAAATACATATAATTTTGGGGGTCCTTGACATGAAAAAGATTGAGCACCACTGATATAGAAACACACGTTTTTCAGAAAACTGTTGAGATTTAGGAGACATGTAGAATCGGCTTCAGGTCTCAATGGGTTAACTCAACGACCTGCCATTCACTTCACTGAGCGGCAGGTCACTGAAGCGAGAGCTTCGTTAGTATTCAAACTGCGCGTCGTAGCACATAAAACTCAAGGAAATGCTCGTCTAGATTCAGTCTATACTCCTGACTCGTGCAAGCAGCTCCGACGTGGTTGAGTTACAGGGTGATTAACGTTAGAAACAGTAAAACAATCTGTTACAAAGCATATTGTAATTGTATCCAGTCTGACGGCGAAACTGGGCCTTGAGTGGGCCTGGCCGATGTTGTGGGGGGGGCACATGTTTTTTTGCACATTTTTTAACATGAATTATATACGCACGCATGTGCGCGTGCCGTGCGCGTGGGAGGGAGGGAGGGGATAATTATAGAATGCCCTCCAAAAGAAATCTAGAACACACCACTGTATAGACATAATATGTGTGCAGGGCCGTAGGAGTGAGTGACTAATTCGCATTTACTGCCTGCTCCCCTTGATTAACCCTTTAAGACCTGAGGCCATTCTTTAAAATGTTTTCTAAATCCTAACAGTTTTTTTTTTTTTTTAATCTATACATTTAAAAAAAAAAAGATTTTTCTAAAATAGCAGATCTACAAGCTCATAGCGCGGCACTCAGTGCCGCGCTATGAGCTTGTATATATGCTATTTTTTTTTATAGCCAAAGAAATCTAAAGTGACACAGATGCGTTCCAGGCCGGTTTTTACAAATGCTTTCTAAATCGTAGTTCGCACACCTTCAAGATTTTTCAAAGGTGTCCAAAAAATAGCAGATGTACAAGTAGATCTGCTATTTTTTGAATAGCCATGACGCAAAACAATCTAAAATGACACGGATGCTTTCCCGGTGTTTATGGGATAAACCTAGAAATGTTAATAACTATAACCAGCTATGGATTAAACAGACACACACACACACACACACACACACGCTATATCCTCATTCCAACCCGGTGTCCTTATTTTTGGGGGGCTTGTCATGTACGTGAAAAAATAAACATTTTGCGAAATCTTTCAAACAATTTGCTCTGCCAGCGCTGTGGCTCGGGGGGGGGGGGGGGTGGGCACCTCTCGGTGCTGACTGGGCTGGGAGATGGGACTTCAAATCAGCATCACGATCAGTTCAAACGTTTGCCTCGACAACTAAATATCCCACGTACTAACTGTACGTGTAAAGATCACCACGACAAACACAAAGTGTCAAATCTGGGGGGGAAAAAACTAAGAGATGATAATTATTAAAAGCAAATGCTTTGGGTTGGCAATTGCCATCCCCTGGTACCCCAAATGACACCACTTCTTCTGACACCCCTCCAAAGAAGGGGGGGGGGGGAGAGAGAGAGAGAGAGAGAGAGAGAGAGAGAGAGAGAGAGAGAGAGCGACAGGAAATGTTAAACATGATTGCTAAAAGCAGTGAGAGACATCATGTTCTCTTTATCCTGCAATGGACTGCACGTGTGTGTGTGTGTGTGTGTGTGTGTGTGCTTACATGCTTGCCTGCGATTGGTGAGAGAGACCATGGTGGGGTTGATTATTAATGCAAAGCTGGAGTATATGGGACTGAACTAAGCAGCTTAAATAGCCTCTACGGGTGTACTGGATTGACAGGTATGACCTCAACATGTGAGAGAATCGCCTCTTGATACAAAGTGCAGACATGAATCTATGACGGAAGGTCTGCCTCAATCCTCAGAGATAAGGACATCAAAAAGTATGAGTGGCTTGTGTGTGTGTGTGTGTGTGTGTGTGTGTGTGTGTGTGTGTGTGTGTGTGTGTGTGTGTGTGTGTGTGTGTGTGTGTGTGTGTGTGTGTGTGTGTGTGTGTGTCACACAAATGCTCAATTAATATTTCATCACAAATTTCCAAATTATGGTATTTCCATCCATTTTTTATTTGGGTTTTATTTTTGATTTATATAACATGGTAATCCGTACTGAATGTGCTGCTTCATTATGACAGGCAGAGACAGACAGACAGACAGACAGACAGATACAGTGCTTTGTTCTTACAGTGTGTGTGTGTGTGTGTGTGTGTGTGTGTGTGTGTGTGTGTGTGTGTGTGTGTGTGTGTCTTTGTCCTAATGAGAACCAATTAGATTTACACATTACAGAAAGGTCAACATCCATATTGTATGAGAAACTAACAATACACGAGAGAGTTTGTGTGTGTGTGTGTGTGCGCGCGCGTGTGCGTGCGTGTGCGCGTATCTTGTGCTATCATGAACAGCCCAGTTTTCTCAGCTCATAAACCTGCCTTGACGTCAAGCCCTGCAATTAGAGAACACTACTTTTCTGAAAATCATGAATATGATATTTGTCATCTGATTGCTGCAAGAACCAATTATGTTTTCCTCCATATAGGCTTTTGAACTTGTGACATTTTCTTCTAATCACCCGCCTGCTGTGTCTCGCCTCCCGCCGCTCACAGAGTGTTTCCGGACATGAATGAGACAGGACTGGCCAACTAAGTACATTTACTCAAGTACTGTACTTGAGTACAATTTTGAGGTAATTTTACTTTACTGGAGTATTTCAAATTGTGTATACTTTCACTTCTACTCCACTACATCTCGGAGGCAAATATTGTACTTTTACTCCACTACAATTATTTGAAATCTTTAGTTACTAGTTACTTTGCAGATATAAATTATTACATTATAAAACATACATTAACCACTTTAGCCCTGTTTTATACCTAGGCTATTTGAAAATAGCAGATCTACAAGCTCACAACGCGTCGCGATGCAACGCGTTGTGCACTTGTAGATCTGCTATTTTCAAAAAAAATTGCACTTTTACTGTTGGTACTTTAGGTACATTTTGATACCAATACTTTCGTACTTTTACTCAAGTATATTTTGAATTCCGGACTTTTACTTGTAACGGAATACTTCTACAATGCAGTATTGATACTTTTACTTAAGTAAAACATTTGAGTACTTTTTCCACCACTGCTTGAGTGGCCAATTTGACCTGCTGTGGGTCATGGGAATCATACACTTTTGATTGTGTACGATGAATGAGGAAGATTGATGAATGACAGTGTGGCACCGAAGAGGCCGGCTAGAACTGTGTGTGTGTGTGTGTGTGTGTGTGTGTGTGTGTGTGTGTGTGTGTGTGTGTGTGTGTGTGTGTGTGAGAGAGTGTATGTGTGTGCGCAAACAAAAGCATTGACGTCTCACAAGAGAACATTATACTAATTAGTCTCCTGGGTAACAGCAGCTTCCTGTGTGTTTGAGAAAATGACTTCCTCTGAGTGCCTTTGTCTATCTGTCTGAATGTCTGACTGACTGTCTGTATTTCTCTCTCTCTCTCACACACACACACCCACACCCACCCACCCTCACACACACACGCACACACACACACACACACACACACACACACACACACACACACACACACACACACACACACACACACACACACACACACAATGCAAAGAAATGAGAGAGGGAGACAGGAAGAAAGAGAGAGACAGGGGGGATAGAGACAGAGAGGGAAAAGTGTATTGTCTCTTGATATTAAATGCAGGCATGAATCTACCTGCTATAACAGCTGGCTTAATCCTCAGAGATCTATTAAAATGACTAAAAAAATAAAATAAATACATTTGGAATACAGTGTGAGTGCAGGTAGATATGTGTGTGTGTGTGTGTACGCGTTTATGCGTGTGCGTGCGTGTGTTTAGAGTAAAGTACACACATTCAAGAGTCAACGCAGTTATGACTTTTTTGTTTTACTTAGAATGTAATGCACAGTTCCAACACGCACGCACACACGCGCGTCCTTCATCGTTCAGCCGTAAACAAAACAATTAAAATGAGAACATTCTCCAGTGAGAACGTAATTAGATCTTATTATAATTTCTTAATGTGTTAATACTCAGCGGAGATTTTTTCCCACAAATATCTGTTCTATTCTTCTTCTTCTCCTTTTCCTTCCACTCAGAGGATAACATGAAGTCTGTACATCCATCCATTCCTCTCCCTCTCTCTCTCTCTCAATCTCTCTCCCCCCTCTCTCTCCCTCCCTCTGTTCCTCGTCCTTCGCTCCCTCTCTTGCCTCTCTCTCATCTTTCCTCTACACTACATGATTGCTGTCTTTCTTCTAACCTTCCTCTCCTCCATCTTGTTCTACTCCCCCTTTCTCTCTCTTTTTCCCACACATATCAATCTATTCCTGTCTGTTTTCTCTGTCCTCTCTATAGTAGTGTCTCCATAGCGTGTGCACAGTGGTGGAAAGTAACTAAGTACATTTACTTAAGTGCTATACTTAAGTACAATTTTGAGGTATTTGTACTTTACTTGAGTATTTCCAATTTCCAGTACTTTTACTTCTACTCCACTACATCTCGGATCCAAATATTACACTTTTACTCCACTACAATTATTTGAAAACTTTAGTTACTAGTTACTTTGCAGATATAAATTATTATGTTTTAAAACATACATTAACCACTTCAGCCCTATATAATACATAGGCTATTTTCAAATAGCCGATCTACAAGCTCACAACGCGTCGCATCGCGACGCGTTGTGAGCTTGTAGATCTGCTATTTTCAAACATTTTAGTACTTTTACTTTTTGTACTTTAAGTACATTTTGATACCAATACTGTTGTACTTTTACTCAAGTTCATTTTAAATTCCGGACTTTTACTTGTAACAGAGTATTTCTACAGTGCAGTATTGATACTTTTACTTAAGTAAGAAATGTGAGTACTTTTTCCACCACTGTGTGTGCATTTCTTTGCATTCTCTACCAGTTCAATAACATGTAAATGTGTGTCGTGTGCATGGACGGTATAGCTCTCTCACACAAACAAACAAACACTTCCGAAACGACTTTCATTACCGCACGCTATCGGTATGTAAATGAGGCGGTGCTGAGTCGGCGGAGGCGTGCCGTGCACGGCGATGGAAGGAGTGCTCACCATTGTCCATTTTGACAGAACATTTTGATTTGGTTTTAGTCCTAGTCTTTTGAATAAAGTTCCATTTAGTTTTAGTCATGAAATGTTTTACTGTGGTTGACTAAATCTAGAGTTGATTTAGTCGACTAAAATGTATTGTGGCGGCGCCTTGATGGCGTCGCAATGGATGATTTTATACTTGGTTGCATGCTGAAAATAGCAGATCTACAAGCTCACAACAGCTTGATTTGCATACTCTTAGTATAGGCATGTAACAATTTATCAGAGAGAGAGAGAGAGAGAGAGAGAGAGAGAGAGAGAGAGAGAGAGAGAGAGAGAGACAGAGACACAGAGACAGACTCTGCGCACCACGGAACGCCCTCCTCCCCTCCTCCCCCCCCCCCATGGTAGAAGTAGATCACAGAAGACATGAAAACAAGGATTTACAGAAACGTTTATGAACAAGTTTAAAGGGAAATGATGACATCAACACAATAGTTTTTCTTTTACACATCAAAGCTCATTACATGGAACATGGAGAGAGAGAGAGAGAGAGAGAGAGAGAGAGAGAGAGAGAGAGAGAGACTTCAACTAACAAGCATGAAAAGGCAAACCGACATGCGCAATAAGCAAGCTCTCCAATTACGTGGACTTCAAAGCAGATTTGATGAAACTACTGTGTAGGGAGAGAAAGAAAGACAGACAGACAGACAGAGAGATAGAGTGGCGGGTGTTACTCACTCGAAAGTGACAAACTGGCACAGACAGACAGACAGACAGACAGACAGACAGACAGACAGAGGAAGAGAGGGCAATAATGATGACACAAACAAAAAAGAAAAAGGATGCTAAACTCAAAGTAGATGAACAGTAATGACTGTATTCTATTCTCGCACAGAAAACCCAGTGGCAAAAATAGAACGCAAACGGATGACCGGCGTCGTTAACGCCAAAACACACATCACATCACACAGCCTCTGTGTTGCATGGTGGATGTTGCAGACGCTGTTGATGGAAGAAGTACTCAGAAGTACTCAACATTTACTTGAGTAAGAGTACAAAGGTATTATTGGCATCAAAATATACTTTGAAGTACCAGAAGTAAAAGTAATGATTATGCAAAAGGTGCCATTCCACAAGTTTTCACATAATGTATATGTTACAGGGAAATTGCAGAACCAGGGAAATTGGAGAAGGAGCGCTCGTTTTCACCGCCCCCCCCAGGCAATTCTGTATTCTCCCGCTATCGGTTTACAACTCGGACGGCGCTGATTCGACTAGCAGACCATCGGCCGGTCGGCACGGGCACTCGCGCCTGGAGGCGCTCGGCGCGCCTTCTTGCGTAAAAAACCCTGTCTCGAAAAGCCCCGCCTCGCCCCGAAGCCCCGCGCCTAAAAACGAGCGCTCCGTTTTCAATTTCCCTGGTTCTCCAATTTCCCTGTGACATATATATAGAGATATATCCCTTATGTACTGAAAAAAACACTTCTGTGAGCTATACTGTGATTGTGTGTGAACTGTTTCCCCATACACAGTGATGTAATGTAATGTCTCTCCCTTTAAAAAAAAAGCTTTTCAAAAATAAAATAAAAAGTTGGTCCAAAAAAATATAATCCTTTGAAAATAGCAGAACTAGTTGTGAGCTTGTAGATCTGCTATTTTGAAATTGCCAAAGTATGCATATATAGATCTGAAGTGGTTTTCTAATAATAATCAAAATCCACAAAATCTACTAAAGTTTGCAAATAATTATAGTGGAGTAAAAGTACAATATCTGCCTTTGAGATGTAGTGGAGTAGAAGTAAATTAAAGAGAATTGGAGTACAGTCAAAAGTACAGTACTTGAGTACATCAGTTGAGTACAGTACTTGAGTACATTAGTTACTTTCCACCACTGCTGGCCCAGACAGTCCACCTCATGGTGAGAAAGCACGTGTGCGTGACTCAGACCACCACATTGATCTATCTAATCAGCTAACGACGTGATAGGCATGAGAGGAGGCCGAAGACAGTACTTTGACCAATCAGGGAGAAAATTGCCTGTGTAATTTGCATAATTACCTTTCCATTTTGGATCGGGACACTGTCAACCCTGATCAGCATCTTCTGGACTGAACCAGACAGTGCCACGCACACACGAACGCACACACGCACGCACGCACGCGTGCACGCGCACACACACACGCATAATGCAATGCCTGCAATATCCTTGGTTATTGCTCCGTATGTGCTGTTTTATATTTGCACCGTGTGGCTTTTAACCGTGTTTTTATGTCTATGTTATTGTCTATTTATGTCTCCCGAAAGCCGAGAAAGAAAGCTGTCATCATTGTTTATTACATTTTTATCCCACGATTTTGCAACTCTATTTGTTTCACCCGGTGCCAATTGTGTAAGCAATCCTGGGCGCTACACTCTATCTGCCAGCCTAGGGAGAGCCCAGAGCCGAGCTCATTCCTCCTTCAATGCATGAGGAGTGAGCAGGCCGCTTCTTGTCACCTGACAGGGCGGAGTTTCCCCGGTAGGACGTAGCGCGTGGAAGGAACGCGTAATTCTCTCTCTCTCTCTCTCTCTCTCTCTCTCAAAAGTGGGTTCAGGGTTCTCAAAGTGGGGTTCAGGGACCAAATGGACCCTTACAGGTCTGTAACTCTGACAGTAAAAGTAAGTACGTTAAGTAAAATAAATGAGTACTTTTTCCTCCACTGTTTAAAAGTTTGACCTACAGTACTTTGTTCAAGAATCTTGTGCTAGCAGTATTGAGCTTGTGTAGAAGGTGTGGGATAAATAAAGTAGGATTTGAGACGTGACTTCTGGCCATATTCCCCTGGATGCTTGTTTTTCAAAAACATTGTGGAATGGTATGCCAGCTGTTGTCCTGAGGCTTCACAGTTTCGCTGTTTACTGACCAAAAAACAACTAATTTCAAGCAATGAAAAGCAAAAAAACCTTGTTTGTTAGAACTCTCTGCCATGCTGTTGTTATAGTTGTTGTTTGCGATATATCGTCTCTTTCAGAAGAACAGTCATGGCCTGAATTTAATTACATTACAATTTGCAGCCATAAACAGATGTTGCAGTGTTTTTATTACACACTCAAATGTGAATTTTCGCACTCATGTGCGAAATCACGGAATACATGAATACATGAATACATGATATATGTATCTTTTTTTGCCATTCAATTGGCTTTCACAAATTAAACCGTAACTGTATACATTTGTCACTGTGCTTGAGCTTCCCCACATGTCTCTGTTTTGTTTAGAACATCATCTATTCCAGGGGTCTTCAACGTTTTTCAGGCCAAGGACCCCTTAGCTGAGAGAGAGATGAAGCAGGGACCCCCCCCCAAAAAAACACACACGCACACACACACACACACACGCGCACACACACACACACACACACACACACACACACACACACACACACACACACACACACACACACACACACACACACACACACACACACACACACACACACACACACTACATTGTTTACAATTGTGTTGCAGATTCAACCTTTTCATAGATTTCATAGATAGCTTCATATCTATCATCAGTGTTGTGTAAATTAAAGTTTTTTGTTCATTTCAGGCATTTAACCACTTAAACCTTCAATACTTAGTAGGCTACTTGATCTGCTCCTTTTCCCCTCTACACCAAACCTGTTTGCTGAAAATAGCAGACCTACAAGGCAAAGCTCACAACGCCTCTCGCTGTGAGCGAGGCGTTGTGAGCTTGCCTTGTAGATCTGATATTTTCCCCTCAGAATAGGGATGCTAGGGTTCAAGTGCAATGTAAAAAAATCATCCTATTACACAAAGATTTGGCGGACCCCCTATAGCAGCTCTGAGGACCCCCTAGGAGTCCCGGACCCCCTGTTGAAGACCCCTGATCTCATTTATTTCTGTGGTACTGTACCTCCTATATACCTCCACCCCCACAACCCTTCTCTTTCCGATTCAACATGATTAATTGGCTTCTATAATGACTTATTGGAGGGGTGACTTTCACATTTAATTTGTGAATCATATCATGTGAAACATTATCAAACAATATGTTTGGGTTAGGACGTGCAGTGTGTTTAGTCGATCGCACCGTGAATTGGTTTTCCCCAGGGAAACGACAGGCAGTCCAACAGTGAAGGGAGGGAGGTGGTGTGTTAATCATTTTAGATTTCTTTGGCTATTCAAAAATATCAGGTCTACAAGCTCATAGCGTGGCACCGAGCTTGTAGATCTGCTATTTTTGAAAAGTTGTGAAAATTTTTGTGCAATTTGGCTGATTCTACAAAACAGATTTCTAAAAAAAAAACTTATGTTGCCATAATATCATGTCAAGGATTGTATGTATTTGTCCACAGACCCCCCCATCTCAAAATATGTTGTTCCAGGGACCCCCCAGAAGCAAAGATTTGAGATTTTGAGAAAAAATATATATTCAAAGATTTGCACACATTTTCACGATAAAAATAAAAATCTACAAGCTCCGTGCCATGAGCTTGTAGATCTACTATTTTTGAATAGCCAAAGTATTAAATTATGGTTATAGCTCAAATCTAAAACTCATTGAATGCGTTAATGCATCGCTATTCTTTTCATTTTCATTCACGGTGTGATATGAGGGGATATAATAGCTTGTTTATTGTACAGTAGATAGTAATTTAGCCAACCCGTCCGTCATGATTTCCCTCAGGTCGGTGCACTATAGTTTTGGCGTGCCGTTGTTTTCCACGCCCGCGTGTACAGTAATTGTTCATTCATTAGAATGTAAGTCTCGCTCTCGCTCTCTCTCTCTCTCGTTCCATACATACGTGTGTGCCTGTTTGTATTGTATGATATCTGTGTATCGTTAATCTGAGTGGAGCTAAATTGAGAATGAATACGGTATCTCATCTACGGATGTTGGGTTTTCTATAGTGTGCAGCATGTGTAGTAATCCTCTGGGCCTCGTTTAACCGTTTAAGACCGGGAACGCATGCTGTGTGTAATTTTTTGTATTTCTTTGGCTATTCAAAAATAGCAGATAGCTCATAGCTCAAGCTCATAGCGCGGCACCGAGTGCTGCCGCGCTATGAGCTTGTATATCTGCTATTTTTTTCGTCGTAAAATCGTGAACATTTGTGCAAATCTTTGAATATATATATATATATATATATATATAATTCAACTGATTTTTTTAACTCAGATCTTTGCTTCTGTGGGATTCTACAAATGTCTTCTAAATCCTAACAGTTTTTTATAAAAAAAATAAAAAAACTATCAGTGGTTCTCAAACTTGTTTCATGTCAAGGACCACCCAAAATGATATGTATTTGTCCACAAACCCCCATCTCAAAATATTATGTTCTAGGGACCCCCAGAAGCAAATATTTGAGTAAAAAAATTTATATGTATATGTACAGTATATGTATATATGTATATGTATATGTATATGTATATGTATATGTATATGTATATGTATATGTATATGTATATATATGTATGTATGTATGTATGCATGTGTGCATGTGTGCATGTATGCATATATATAAGATTTGCACACATTTTTTTTTTTTAAATCCTCAAAAATAGCAGATATACAAGCTCATAGCGCAGCACTCGTGCCGCACTATGAGCTTGTAGATCTGCTTATTTTTGAATAGCCAAATAAATCTAAAAATGATTCTTTCCCGGTCCAAAAGGGTTAAGTCTATGGGCCGACAGCCTCTTGGTATCTGGTGAATGCTCAGCTCATGTGGATTCAGTTATATGTATGCATTTTATTTATGGTAACATAGGGTTTCATGAATTGCTCCTGTGTATTGTATGCTCATGTGGGGGTGATCTGGTATTCATTGGTTCTTCTGTCTTGACAGGTCTACCTCTCTTTTTATTATTGGGATTTCTGCATTGTCTTTCTTTTTTATATTCTTGTTTCAATATTTGTATTAAACAAAAAAGGTAGGCAGACACCACGAGCATGACAAGACATAGGGCACTACATAACCCAACATGACAATACAATAAAGACTGTCACAATTATTACATAATCGTGTAATCGCAATTATTTGAGAAGACCATACCCGGTGAAGTGCGCAGGCGAAAGTAGTTGCAAACGTGGGGTTATTGCACGTCCTGTCGTCCCCCCGATTGTATTTTAAATATAAGTCAGTGGTCTGTCTGTTGTACCTTTTCCTCTTGGTTACATAAATTATAGGCATTTGAGAAGGCCGGATGCACCACGGTGGATTCAAACCCGCGACCTCTGGCCAGGAACTACATACCCCTGTGGGGGGCTTTTCCAGTGGTGGAAGAGGTACTCAGATATTTGACTTAAGTAAAAGTAACAATACCAAAAGACTTGGTCTAGACACTTTCATGAAGCCAGTCACCCCGTCTCAACTCTCTCCTTTTAGCATTCAACTAAACTCTAAAACACATTGAGGGGGTGATGATTATCAGTGACTACTTAGCTTTAATAAAGATACTGCATCCAGGCGGTCTTAATGGAGGGTAGTAAGTAGTGTCTGATAAGCATAACCCCCCTCACATCACGTAGAGCGGGGCATGTTAATCAGAGGGTGTATTCATGAAGAATTGCCTCTCTTTTCGTAACCCCTTGATTGTACTCTTTCTCTCCCCAGGGCTATGTAACCTATTCTAGCTGTGCCCTACATGCTTGATTATTTATCTGAAACTAATTTGTATGCTTGTGGAGCTTCCTATTGCACAATGTCTTAGTAATATCATAATGCAATGTGACTCGTGTAGATATTCCTCATTCCACAAGCCAACCTATTCTCTTTCTTAGTAGAAAACATGTTCAGACTCGGTGGTGGAAAAAGTACTCAAATGTTTTACTTGAGTAAACGTATCAATGCTGCAATGTAGAAGTACTCTGTTACAAGTAAAAGTCCGGAATTATAAAATGTGCTTGAGTAAAAGTACACAAGTATTGGAATCAAAATGTACTTAAAGTATCAAAAGTAAAAGTGCTAAAATGTTTGAAAAAAGCAGATCTACAAGCCCACAACGCGTTGTGATGCGACACGTTGTGAGCTCGTAGATCGGCTATTTTCAAATAGCCTGGGTATAAAATAAGGCTAAAGTGGTTGATGTATGTTTTGTAATGTAATCATTTATATCTGCAAAGTAACTAGTACTAAAGTTTTCAAATAATTGTAGTGGAGTAAAAGTACAATATTTGCCTGTTGTTTGCCTTGATGTTTTGGGGAAAAAAATGGAAATACTCCAGTAAAGTAAAAGTACCTCAACATTGTGCTTAAGAACAGTAGGCTACTGGAGTAAATGCACTTAGTTACTTTACACCACTGCTTTACACCACTGCAGAGATGCAACACTCTGTGTCCCAGTTGTAATCAAACCTGGGATGTTGTGATTATGTGGTCGACACGATTGTGATTTTCTTCTTCAATTCAATTCACTTAAAACACATAAAAAACTGAGTAATTATGTACAATTTAAAAGGGAATGAAGAAGTGTGTAAACACAGAGCTGTACGTGTCACATTACAAAAACCTTACAAAACTATGAACATTTTAATTGGCTGTTATAGGAACACGAGGGTATACAAGGCGAGGGTATAGCTTGGTGTAAAGCTTTTAACCCATTAATACCTGGGACGCATCTGTGTCACTTTCGATTTCTTTGGCTATTCAAAAATAGCAGATATACAAGCTCATAGCGCGGTACCGAGTGCCGCGCTACGAGCTTGTATATCTGCTATTTTTGAAAAATCTTGAAAAAATATTTTTGACATTTTTTTCAAAAAAACTGTTAGGATTTAGATTCGCCTCAGGTCTTAATGGGTTAAGGCAAATAGCAGCACTTTTTCCAAGGTCTAGCAGTCACCTGGTGTAACACATGTTCTCTTTCTCTCCGTGTTACTCTGGGCCTCCATTAATCTGCTCCCTTTCTGAGAGTAATAATGAAACATTCAGCTCCCCCGCGCTAAAACTGAACTATGACTCCATAAATATACCACTGGTGGAGAGGAGAGAAGAGGCAGCGAGGGACAGACAGACAGACAGACAGACAGACAGACAGACAAATGCTGCCTGTTGTAAAGAAAGGAAAGGTTTTACAATGGAAATGTCTATTGTCTGTCACCCGCACGCACACGCGTGCAGCTCATGCATACAAAGTTATACTAAAGCACATTGATAAACATAACAAACTAGAAAAAGTGCTCCGCAGGTCTCCGCCAGGTCAGGTAGGTTATTGTGGCCTCCTGGTGGCGCTATAATAGGCCAATGTGAAAAGGGTGCCATTTATTCTTAGGCCTTTCACGACAATCGGACACTGTATTCATGATTTGAGGCATTTTGTTCCAAAAATGTGTTTTGCTAAATTAGACCGGCTGGTGGCGCTGTAACAGGCCAATGTGAAAAGGGTGGCATTTCTTCCTCGGCCTAGTGGGAATGTGCGTGTGAAATTTCACGGAAATCGCAAGCTGCGTGCACAGGTTGAGGCATTTTGTTCCAAACGGACCAACCCTAAAAACTTTGGAAGCCAACTTTAGGCAATGAGGATGGAATATGGAAAATCGGACAGATCTGTGTTGATCACATGACTATAGAGATACTGTGTACCGATTTGCATGACGTTTGGATCAAATCTGTAGGAGCAGTGGTGGAAAGTAACTAAGTATATTTACTTAAGTACTGTACTTAAGTACAATTTTGAGGTATTTGTACTTTACTTGAGTATTTCCAATTTCCAATACTTTTACTTCTACTCCACTACATCTCGGAGGCAAATATTGTACTTTTACTCCACTACAATTATTTGAAAACTTTAGTTACTAGTTACTTTTCAGATAAATTATTACATTATGAAACATACATTTACCAATTCAGCCCTATTTTATACAGAGGCAATTTGAAAATATCTACAAGCTCACAACGCGTCGCAACGCGACGCGTTGTGAGCTTGTAGATCTGCTATTTTCAAATATTTAGTACTTTTACTTTTCATACTTTAAGTACATTTTGATGCCAATACTTTTGTACTTTTACTCAAGTAAATATTGAATTCTGGACTATTACTTGTAACAGAGTATTTTTATATTGCAGTACTGGTACTTTTACTTAAGTAAAGAATTTGAGTACTTTTTCCACCACTGTGTAGGAGTGATATCATAAAATGGGTTTTGCACAAATCGGCCTCCTGGTGGCGCTATAACAGGCCCATGTGGAAAATTTGGAAAGTTTGGGGCACTAAAATCTTTCGGTCATATACTCCTCCTTCAGGCATAAATCTGAAATAATGATAAAAAAAAGAAACTTTGCAAAGGGCAGCCCCACTTTACTTTGATCTCAGTTCACTTCGGGGCCACCATCTGCCTTCAAGAGTTCACATAATGAGCTATACTATACTATACTTTATGATCCTGTGGGGACTGACGTCCCACTTTATATAAACACACTCTCCTCGCCTCTTCTCCTCCCTGCAGCCTCGGTGGGAGGGACCATAGATGCAAGGAAAGGATGCAAGTGAGGGAAACGAGCATTTAAGTTACCTGAGATGCTCCTGAGAGAGTATATGAGAGAGAAAGAGACAGAGAGAGAGGCAGATATGAGAGGTGTACAGAGAGAAAGCAAGGTAAAGATAGAACTTTATTTGTCACCAAGGGGCCCAAGTATGTACCTGTATGAGACAAATAAACAGTGGTGTAAAGTAACTACGTACATGTACTAAAGTACTGTACTTAAGTACAAATTTGAGGTATTTTCGATAGTTCGATACTTTTACTTCTACTCCACTACATCTCGGAGGCAAATATTGTACTGTACTTTTACTCCACTACAATTTTTTGAAAACCTTAGTTACTAGTTACTTTGTAAAGCATATATTAACCACTTAAGCCCTACGGTATACTTTGGCCGTTTGAAAATAGCAGATCTACAAGCTCACAATGCGTCGCATTGCGACGCATTGTGATTTTGTAGATCTGCTATTTTCAATAGATTTACATACATTTGAAAACTTGTGAAATAGGACATTCTGCATAATGTGTACTTTCACTTGGTACTTTAAGTGCATTTTGATACCAACACATTTGTACTTTTACTCAAGTAGAGAGAGAGAGCGAGAGTGAGGCAGGCAGGCAGGCAGGCAGGCAGGCAGGCAGGCCCACATTATTACCAAACACACTGTGTTCATGGAACAACAATATAATCTATTCCCATGTAGAGAACAGCTGGAAATAAATACATTGACTGCATGCGGCAAATATCTCAAAGGCACCGAACTGGGACAGCAATCATAAAAATATTTTGAGAAAAAAAAAAGAAATCCAATCAACAGAGAAGATTACAATGTCCCCGATTCCAATTTCCCCCATTTTTTTTAACCCTTTGAGACCGGGAAAGCATCATCCGTGTCATTTTAGAATTCAAAAATTGCAGATATACAAGCTCATAGTGCGGCACCGAGTGCCGCACTATGAGCTTGTAGATCTGCAATTTTTTAAATAGTTTTTAACATTTTGTGCAAATCTTTGAATGTATACATATTTTTTAAAGCGAACAGAGGGGTCCCCTGGAAAATTGAGATGGGGGGGGGGGTCTGTTTGAGAACCACTGATATTATAGCAACATAATTGTTTTTTTCCAAAAACTGTTAGGATTTAGAAGACATTTGTAGAATCCCCCAGAAGCAAAGATTTGAGTTACAAATGTTCGCTTTAAAAAATACGTATTTAAAGATTTGTACACATCTTCACGATAAAAAAACAAAAACAAATTGCAGATATACAAGCTCATAGCGCGGCACCGAGTGCCGCGCTTTTCTATAGCCAAAGATTTCTATAGCCAAAGAAATAAAAAAAATGACATAGATGCGTTCCCGGTCTTTATGGGTTACCAAAGTAAAAATAAAACACCACACACACACGCACAGACAAACATGAGCAAATTACATACTTGATGATCACACACTGGCCCTTGGAAGTTGCCAGTCATTGAAACCAAAGGCAATCTGTACCACCCAGTGTGAACGTGAGGTGAGACGCGACCAATTTCTTATAAAAATGCCCCAAAATAACTATAATTAATTCTCACAGAAATGCCCCGCCGACAATCACAAACATATCCCGTTCGTTCTCAAAGAAAAACACTCTCTTCAAAAACCTTCTTGGAGAAACAAATAACACAGCGACGCGTTGTGAGCTTGTAGTTCTACTATTTTCAGAGCGCAACACCCCCGAGCGCAACCAAACATAAAATGACTTGTCTTTTAGTTCTACTGGATCTCTTCTCCACTCAGTCCCTCACTGACATTTTAGTCTAGTTTTTATTTGTTGACGAAATTGTCAGTATACTTAGTCATAGCTTTAGTCATCATAGCTTAGATTTGATTTAGTTTTTATTTCGTTTTCGTCAGTGAGAAAAGGTAGTCGACGAGCATTTTTCGTCATAGTTTTAGTCGACGAAATCAACAATGTGTGGCAGTCAAAGAGTTAAGGTATATAAGCAGGCCAGGGGGAATGGTCAGGGAAGCAGAGAGAGAGAGAGCCAGGGGGCAAAAGAAAGCAAACCTATAGAAAGAAGGCCCAGGGTGGAGCAGACGGACGCTGATAGCTGCAGGCTGCCAGCCCATGAGAGACACTTGAATGGGCGATGAGGCAGAATCCAGAGATAGGGGGCAGGACAGCTTAACCCATTAAATCCGAGAACGCATCTGTGTCATTTTAGATTTCTTTGGCTATTAAAACAATTGCAGATATCCAATCTCATAGCTTTGAGCAAAGCTATGAGCTTGTAGATCTGCAATTTTTACTTATCATTTTGGGTGGTCCTTGACATGAAAAAAGTTTGAGAACCACATGATATTATAGCAATATTAATACAAGACATTTGTAGAATCTCCCAGAAGCAAAGATTTGAGTTAAATACTATTTGCTCTGAAAAAACATATATATCTTCAAAGATTTGATTCAAGATTTCTTCCCCCAAAATATTTATGGGGGTCCCTGGAACAACACATTTTGAGATGGAGGGGGTTCGCAGACAAATACATCATATAATGGAGAACCACTGATATTATAGCAACAAAAGTTAAACAAAAAAATAAACTGTTAGGATTCAGAAGCAAAGATTTAATTTAAAAGATTTTCACACATTTTCACGGTTTCTCAAAAATAGCAGATCTACAAGCTCGTAGCGCGGCACTCGGTGCCGCGCTACGAGCTTGTAGATCTGCTATTTTTGAATGGCCAAAGAAATCTAAAAAAATGTCACGGATGCGTTCCCGGGTTGAATGGCTTAAGGCTGATAAGAGCAGACAATGGTAAGCGCACACAGCATTACTGCTAGAGTTCAGAGGGTTCTCTGTCACTGTGGATGTACAGTATAAGAAGTACATGTGGATGTGCTCCATAACATATTTAAGACATAAATTAGTCTCACGAGTGGCCAGACTGTTGCCTCAAATGCTTCCGTCATGCAGTCTGGAGCAGGGAAAAGCGCTGAAAACGATCCACGGATCTTTAGCCCATTCACCGCCAGGTGCTATGCATCCACTTTATTTAGCTGCCTGCTGCCAGCTTTTTTGAGTGGTGCCAACCACTCCTACATTTGACCGTGTGTGTGTGTCTGTCCGTCCGTACTGTATGTTTGCGCACGGCCTCAACATGTTTGTGTCTGGCCTCAACAGCTGCAGCTGATTGCAACACAAAGATGCAACCCGTTACACTAATTAAACACAAACAAGTTTGAAGCCACAACGTGCACGCGCATGTAACCAAAATGTGTCCGTGGGGTGGTGGCGAGTCCAGTCTATCCACTGGAACACTTCTTTTGTTTTTTCGCGATCCGCCATTTTAGAGTAATCGTGTGTTGAAAATGGCTGGTTTTCACAAAACACAAAAATTAAGAATGGAGCTAGAGCTGTTTTTCTCAAAATCCCATCATTGGAGCGGGCGTGAAGTTTTTTGGGATGACGACACATATATATATATATATATATATATATATATATATATATATATATATATATATATATAAAAAGATAAAATTAAAAGATAAAATGTAAAGATATTTTAAAATATATTACAGGTGGCGCCTGCAGTCGGTAGCGCTGTCGCCTCACAGCCAGAAGGTCCTGGGGTTCGATTCCCACCGGGACGCTGTGGGCGCTGGGGGCGTGTTCTCTCCTCCGCGTCATCAGTGCCCATACCCTAGGTGGGGTTTGGCGAAAGGGCCTTTCTGTGTGGAGTTTGCATGTTCTCCCCGTGTCCTCTGGGGTAGGAACTGGTTGGCATAACGTGTTCCTTCCACGCGCTACGTCCTACCGGGGAAACTCCCCCCCTGTCAGGTGACAAGAAGCGGCTTGCTAGCTCCTCATGCATTGAAGGAGGCATGAGCTTGGCTCTGGGCTCTCCCTAGGCTGGCAGAGAGAGTGTAGCGCCCAGGATTACTTACACAATTGGCACTGGGTGGGAAAAAAAGTTGGGATAAAATCGTGGGATAAAAATGTAATAGAAAATGATGACGGCTTTCTATCTCGGCTTTCGGGAGACATAAATAGACAATAAAATAGACATAAAAACAAGGTTAAAAGCCACACGATGCAAATACAAAACAGCACATACGGAGCAATAACCAATGTGCTAGACTGAAGTATTACGGTACAATGTACCGCGTATAGGATGAGCATAGGATTGCAAGCTGTGTGTGTGTGTGTGTGTGTGTGTGTGTGTGTGTGTGTGTGTGTGTGTGTGTGTGTGTGTGTGTGTGTGTGTGTGTGTGTGTGTGTGTGTGTGTGTGTGTGTGTGTGTGTGTGTGTGTGTGTGTGTGTGTGTGTGTGTGTGTGTGTGTGCGCGTGCGTGCGTGCGTGTAGTCTTTTATTCATTTAACAGCCTTATTGCCTGCAGGGAAAAGCTATTCCTCAGCCTGCTGGTGCGTGCTGTAGGAGTCCTGTATCTCCTTCCTGACAGCTGAAGGGGGAACAGGCTGTGTGTGTAGCGGGGTAGGGAAGGGTTCAGTGGTGGACACATTTATACTTCAAGCCCAGCAGTTAAGATAAAGTATAGTAAATTGCTCTGTCAAATTTGTACTAGAGTTAAATACTTGGGGCCCTATTTTCGCCTGTGCCTTACCCATTATGCACCAGCTCAGCGGCCTTGTGGTTAGAGTGTCTGCCCTGAGACTGGGAGGTCGGGGTTCGATCCCCGGCCGGGTCATACCAAAGACTCCGATAATGAGACTCAGTGCCTCCCTGCTTGGCACTCGGCATCAAGGGTTGGATTGGGGTAGGTCCCTGAGACATACCAGCGTCATGTCCAGGAAATGTATACTTGTTCATCAAGCTGCCTCACGCTAAGGAAACAGGAGATAGGCTTCTGCCCTATGGGCCCTATCTATGGGCCTCAGGGCTCCACAAGGCTTACTTACTGACCCATTATCCCTAAACTTATTTTTTACTATTTAAAAAAAAAATCTCAAATAGTTCAAATTGCCAATCTTCAAGCTCACAATCTTGTTGATGTAGATCGGCTAGTTGAACTATTTGAAAATGTTTTTAAACATAGTTTTTTTTAAATGGCAAAGAAGTTTATAGGGATAATGGGAAAGGCACTGGTGAAAATAGGGCCCTTGGAGTACTTGCCTTTGAACATTTGCAAGTATTCAAAAGTACAAATTACACATTACAAAACATATGAATACTAGTGAAAATAGCCAATATACAAGATCCCGTTGCGTCGCAATGCGTGGTGATCTTGTAGATTTGAATTAGGGCTAGAGTGGTTAAGATCTCTTTCTGAAAAACATGTTTCTACATCAGTGGTTCTCAAACTTTTTCATGTCAAGGACCCCCAAAATAATATATATTTGGCCGCCGACCCTCATCTCAAAACATGTTGTTCCAGGGACCCCCAGAAGCAAAGATTTGAGTTAAAACGTTCGCTTTGAAAGAATATATATATTCAAAGATTTGCACAAATTTTCCCGATTTTTCAAAAATAGCAAAAATCTACAAGCTCGTAGCGCGGCACTCGGTGCCGCGCTGTGAGCTTGTATATCTGCTATTTTTGAATAGCCAAAAGTGTAAAATAACGCTTTTCTTAGCGCGTCACTTTGTGCCACGCTGCAAGCTTGTACATCTGCTACTTTAGAAATGTTTGGAACAATCTTGAAAGTGTATGAACAATCTTGAATCATTATGTAGAGGCCTCAGGTCTCAGTAGGTTAAAGGTATCATGACATTCATGTTTACACCACATTCAGAGTCTTTGTCCTGGTCCTTCAAACGTGTACAAAAAGTTTTAACTGAAAATTCCACTCCAGTGATTCACTGTAGGTGTTTTTGTCTCACATTTCTAAAGCCTTTTCAACTGCAATGAAAAAAAGAAATCTTTGCCTGCGGGTGTCGCTGGTGAGGGATTTTGCCTGTCAATCATCGCCTCTGCTCCGCCCCCCCCAAAGGAAAGGATAGGGGAGGGGAGGGGCGAGGAGGAGAGTGGGCGGGATTAATTGACTGTGACCTCACTGTCGAAGGGCCAAGCTTAGATTACTTTTCAGCCTAATTATTCAGAAAACCCCAGACCACAGAAAATCCACTGAATGTTCAAAGTTCAGATTTTTTGGGTGTAATTGAGGTCATAAAACCCCCAAAAAAACATAAAAAATAAAAAAAGTGAAAATGAATGTCATCGAACCTTTAAGCTGAACAAAATACAACCTTATGAGCCTGGGGATGGAAGTGTGACCGTCAGTGGACAACAGAGTTTATGATCTGACGGCGTGATGATGGATGTTGGGCCAGTGTTTTATCGTGGAGCTGATTGCGACGAGAAGCCATGCCATGGTCTCCTGACTCACTCACCTGCATCCACTCCTACAATCAGAACACAGACAGATTGAAGATAGCCGTGAAGCAGAGCGACGTGAAGCTGTGACAGCCGTGACATTCATCACAACCGCAATAAAAAAAAATCTACCCTCATTATGGCTTTCAGACATCCTGACAAACACAAACTCTTTACGTCACGCATCCATGCAGTGGTGGAAAACAATTATCCTTTTTTGTTTTACTTAAAGGGCAAGAGTGCTTTGGTAGAGGTTTGGGTTAGTGTAGTTACCTTGCCATGATGTGACTCTACAGGTGGACAAGAAATAAAAAGTAATTGCTCCATTGATTAGAAACTGAATTCAAAATATGCTCCTCATTGACTTACCTTGTACGCTGAAACAGCTCTCAAAGTCACTCTTTTAGCACATAAACAAACACAAACAAAGTTGATTCAGACAATATAGAATACATCACCAAACCCAACTGTTTTATTTTTATTTATAAAAATTTCAACTTCCTGTTGATTTTACTATTTGAAGATCCGGATCCACGGATCCAGTCCGGGTTTTCCTCCTAATAAAAATGGCAAAATCAACAGGAAGTTAAGAATTTTATATAATAAAAAAAACTGTTCTGGGTTTGGTGATGTTCTATATTGTCTGAATCAACTTAGTTTGCATTTGTTTATGTGCTAAAAGAGTGACTTTGAGAGCTGTTTGACTGTACAATGTAAGTCAATGAGGAGCATATTTTGAACGATCAATTTCCTAATCACTGGAGCAATTGTTTTGTTTTGAAGTATTGAAAAATGGAAATACTCCAGTAAAGTAAAAAAAATGTACTTAAAGGTAGGGTAAGTGATATTTTTGGGTTAAAACTAAAAGTATTTTTTAAAAAGGTTAAAGCACTATATTCTGATAGTAATCATTGCTATAGAGTGTTTGTTCAGTAACAGGAGTCTCCCCGTCTCTCCAGCTCTATAATAAACAGAAAATACATTTTCCGGTAGGTGTCAAAATCTCAGCCAATCAGGAGAAAGTACCACTTTTTAAGCTACATTTTTATAGTGTTCCAGTTCCAGTTTTGCCTGCTCATTTCTTAGTGTCATCACTTCCAATTTCACTTGTTTAATCTATATCATGATTGAGTTCTCTATCCTGATTGGATAAAATTGGAAATGAAACTGAAACTGAAACGAAAATGCATTTTCTGTTTTATAAAGAGCTGGAGAGACATGGAGACTCCTTATATGGACAGGACACTCTATAGTAACGAGCACTATCATAACATAGACCCATTTTGCAATTATTTGAATAATTGCAAATCACTTACCCTACCTTTAAGTACAGCACGTGAGTACATGTACCTAGTTATACTTTCCACCACTGCATCCAAGTATTCTTCAAGTTTGCTTTCCCCGCTAACATAAAAAAGCCATCTCCGTCTGGCCTATAGACGCCTTATCAGACAACGTCACACTGATAAGAATTCGCACGCAGGCCGGCGCCAGAAGAACTCGGCCGCTCATAGGTGTATAATGGAAAAGTGCTCACAGCACTCAACGTGTAAAAAAAAAATGCACCCCATCAAACTTTCAGACGCCGTTTCCCTCCCAGTGTGGAGGAGGAAGAATGCTTAGGATGTTTACTGTGATCTCTCGCTCTTGGAATATATAATCCTTTGGTGTGTAAACAATAGAGGCTATGCGCGTGGCATCGTTGTACCTGGAAGTTATGCGGGAATGCCTACTGAGTGGCAAAGAACAACTTTCTGGCCTTCACAGCCCATACATCCAAACAGAAAAGTCCTTTCTGATTGTATTAACACCTGATTCGGATGCTATCAATGTATTGAATGGGACATTATCACCTCATATTAGACCTTTGAATGGGCAAAATAGGCGACATACTGACCTACCCGCAATTTATCAGACCATTCATTGGGTGTTATCAAGACATACTGACCTACCAACGGAGATGACTTAAATAGTTCAGTTTCGGTTTTGGTTTTGGTTTCGGACCATGACGGAGGCGCGCAGTCACCCCGTGAAGGACCACCGAGGGAGCTAAAGCGACCGAGTTGCCGTCCTGAACGGTGTGACGTTCGCCTGTGACTACTCAGCGCAGTTCGAGTTATGTACCGATAGGCACGGAATCGTAAATAATGTTGTGGGGACTGCCAAGTAGGTCAGTAGCTCCTGATTACGCCCAATGAATGGTCTGACAAATCGCGGGTAGGTCTAAATCGTGCCTACTCGTCGCCTACTCGCCCATTCAAAGGTCTGATAAAACGTGATAATCTCCCATTCAATGCATTGATAGCATTCGAAGCCGTTGGTATTAAACAATGTTAAAGTCACCAACATGGCAGCTGTACAGAAAGCTTGAATTATCCTCTTTCTATCTGTAAAGTTTTTGTTTAATAAAAATCCACCGTAGAGACATGTTATGAGCTACTTTCTGTCAATACATTCCATGCAGGTGGTTATCTTTCTAATTGTCAAAGAGTGGAAGCGCTCGTTTTCAATAACGCAACGTCCGCTGCTGCCTCCTACATTATGTGCCATTTAGAAACAGGTGGTACGCAGGACCGTTGATGATTTCCAAACTCCAAAGCTCCATGCTGCTCAATGTTTTGCCAAAGTCAGTGGTGGAAAAAAGTACTCAAATTCTTTACTTAAGTAAAAGTATCAATACTGCAATATATATAGAAATACTCTGTTAGGGCGCGCTCCCACCACAACATGGTCGGCTAGCGTTAAACGCAGGTTGTGCGCGGCCACCGTTTTTTTTGCAGCCAGCGGATTCTAAAAAAACGGGAGTGACCCACCTGTCACTCACTTTTCAAGACCCTCCCGCACCGCCTTCTGCCTTGAGCACCATGGTGCTTCCTGAGTCTTGGGACGGTCCGCCTTCGACTCACCCGATTGGACAAAGGGGGAAAATCAGCTCCTGCCTCCAGCAGTTTTATAGCCTGGTTCCAGACGAATCTGCCTTTGCAACATTGCATCGCACTTTAGCCCTCGGCAGATTAGGTCTGGGCCCCCTCAACAGAGATTTCATTTCTCTCCCTCCAAAGTCGTGAGGGACCAATCAGGGCCCAGTATCCAAATGTGGGCGGGCTTATCACCTTATTTGGAACAATGACGTACAAGGAAGCACTGCTCTGATTGGTTCGTACAAGGAAGCACTGCTCTGATTGGTTTAGGTCTAACCAATAGAGTCCGTTTGGATCTTTTTGTAACCGCCCCTTGGAAAAAAATCTATCGTTGATATAGACCAGACTAATATCCACGCAGTGTGTCGTGTGATATTGTCTGGCCGCGCGAGGCTAGCAGTTTTATGCTTCAAATGGACAAGTCACGTAGAGCGGATAAACGCAAGGTCTGCGCGATATGCGGAAAGATCCGCTCTTGTGTGAATTGACAAAGCATTGGCAGATTCCGCCCCAGAGGTAAAATAAAAGTGCGGTGGGAGCGCGCCCTTACAAGTAAAACATTCAGAATTCAAAATGTACTTGAGTAAAAGTAAAAAAGTATTGGCATCAAAGTGTACTTAGAAGTACCAAAAGTAAAAGTACTAAATTTTTTGAAAATAGCAGATCTACAAGCTTGTAGATCGGCTATTTTCAAATAGCCCATATATAAAATAGGGCTAAAGTGGTTAATGTATGTTTAATAATATCATAATTCATATCTGAAAAAGTAACTAGTAACTCAAATTTTCAAATAATTGTAGTGGAGTAAAAGTATAATATTTGCCTCTGAGGTGTATCGGAGTAGAAGTGAAAGTATTGGCAATTTGAAATACTCAAGTAAAGTACAAATACCTCAACATTATACTTAAGTACAGTACTTAAGTAAATGTAACTAGTTACTTTCCACCACTGCACTAGATGAGGGGGGGGCATGTTCCAGTGGGAAACGTGACGCATGTTCATACTCTCTATAATCGGAGATTCAGAGCAGTTGTCCTCCAATTACCCCGCACCTCCAGTCGCTGCCATTAGAATGGAGGGAGCGCTCCCTACGATCGCGGCAGCAGAGCCCGTCTGCTCGGCATGATTCCAATCAGCTGCGGGCTGATTTATGCTCCGTCCCCCGTGCAGCTATAGAGAACAGCCGAGAATAGCATACTGTACCCACATGAACCGTAACAGCGTCCCTATTCTAGGCATGTCATAACCAGTGGTGGAAAAAGTACTCAAATTCTTTACTTAAGTAAAAGTACCAATACTGCAATATGAACATACTCTGTTACAAGTAAAAGTCCAGAATTGAAATTTTACTTGAGTAAAAGTACAAAAGTATTGGCATCAAAATGTACTTAAAGGTATCATGACATTCATTTTCACTTTTTTTATTTTCAATGTTTTATTTGGGGTTTTATGACTTCAATTACACCCAAAAAACCTGAACTTAGAACATTCAGTGGATTTTCTGTGGTCTGGGGTTTTCTGAATAATTAGGCTGAAAAGTAATCTGAGCTTGGCCCTTCGACAGTGAGGTCACAGTCGATTAATCCCGCCCACTCTCCTCCTCGCCCCTCCCCTCCCCTATCCTTTCCTTTGGGGGGGGCGGAGCAGAGGCGATGATTGACAGGCAAAATCCCTCACCAGCGACACCCGCAGGCAAAGATTTCTTTTTTCATTGCAGTTGAAAAGGCTTTAGAAATGTGAGAGAAAAACACCTGCCATGGATCACTGGAATGGAATTTTCACTTAAAACTTTTTGTACACTTTTGAAGGACCAGGACAAAGACTTTGAATGTGGTGTAAAAGTGAATGTCATTAAACCTTTAAAGTACCAAAAGTAAAAGTACTAAATATTTGAGAATAGCCGATCTACAAGCTCACAACTAGATCTGCTATTTTCAAATAGCCTATGTATACAATGAGGCTAAAGTGGTTAATGTATGTTTCATTATATCATAATTTATATCTGAAAAGTAACTAGTAACTAAAGTTTTCAAATAATTGCAGTGGAGTAAAAGTACAATATTTGCCTCTGAGATGTAGTGGAGTAGAAGTAAAAGTATTGGAAATTGGAAATACTCAAGTAAAGTACAAATACCTCAAAATTGTACTTAAGTACAGTACTTAAGTAAATGTTACTTTACACCACTGGTCATAACAGGCCGATAGTAGATCAACCAATATATTTGGTGTAGAGGGGAAAAAACAACAAACACTGGTGGACATTGGTGTGGGCACCGGCTTGCCTGAAACACTAGGGGACGCTTAACTCTTTCACTGCCAGACTTATTTCTGGCTGCGTGCACCCGCACTGCCAGCGATTTTTTTGATTTCCTTACCTTTTGAAGTAGTCACAGAATATTTATCTCCAGTATGATCGATCCCCCGATGGTTGCTAATCACTAAGGGTTTCACTGTGCTTCCGAGAAGAAAAAAAAATGCCAATACGACCTCCAGTTCGCATGTCTCGGCCAAAAAATACATAGTAAAAAAGTAGGAGCTGAGATACAGGATTATTTAAGTAATAAGTTAACCAGGAAGTGAATGGAGCAGTGCATCTTCGGATCACGTTATCTCTGGTTCTGGGTGTGTCCTCCTCAGACCCGCGGCCAGTCAGATACGGATATTCATGTTTTTTTTCTCCGTTCTCGGAAACCGTTGGTCTGCCATTCGGGTCATATGAGACACATACACACACACACACACACACCATGTTTGAGACTGTTCGGTCAGACGCTTTCTGAGTTACGCCTGGCTGGGACGGACAGACAGACAGACAGACAGACAGACAGACATTTTCAAATGTATACTTATGGCTATTATTGTAAGGTGGACTGTGACATGTCCCAGTACTACAATTTGACATTCATTATGGTGTCGCCCGCAGGCCCACCACATAGTAATGGCTGATAAAAAGATCGCCCGAGGCCATACTTAGTGTGCCTCACACACACCCACACCACACCAAATTTTTCCACTTTGTCCTCAAATTGAACTCTGGTGGTTCAACATGCGCAACTTTTTGAATATTTCCGCATAATGCAACGTAATGAGGCACAGATATGTCATCACCTGATGCAACCCACTGGCCTCCATAGACCTCTCATCTCCCTCTTGAAGTGATTGCAGCATATTGTGATTTGACAGTGTATATATATATATATATATATATATATATATATATATATATATATATATATATATATATATACTGTGTATAAAGACATTACCATGTGCATGCCCAGCAGCGATGGCTGGGCATGCACAATTTCCATGGGCATAACCTATTAAGACCGGGAACACATCTGTGTCATTTTAAGATTTCTTTGGCTATTAAAAAAAATACAGATCTACAAGCTCATAGCTATGAGCTTGTAGATCTGCTATAAAAAAAAAAAAAAAAAAAAAAAAGTGTGCAAATCTTTGAATATATATACTGTATATGTATACATTTTAACTACATTCTTTGCTTCTAGGGGTCCCTGGAACAAAATATTTTGAGATGGGGGGTCTGTGGAAAATGTCATTTTGGGTGGTCCCTGATATGAAAAAAGTTTTAGAACCACTGATATTATAGCAACTTAAGTTTTTCTTTTTACTTAGGATTTAGAAGACATGTGTAGAACCCCCAAGATTTGATTTCTTTTTTCTTTTGCACACATTTGCACACATCGAAAAATAATGCAAAAATAGCCAAAGAGATCTCTAGAATGACACAGATGCGTTCCCGGTCTTAATGGGTTAAGAGACCCAACTGCCTTCTGCATCATTAGAGATACCTGTCACGGTTGCCGGTCTCATGCAAACATGGAATATAAATTGTCTCTCACATTTAAATTCATGTTGACATCTCTGTTGACTGAGCACAACTGAACGAGGACCAAGATTGAGTTCATGTGCCATGCAACGTACAGCGAAAAGGAGTTTCGGGTGCAGACCTGATTCACTGTTCCACACAACTCAAATGCCAATTGAGTTGTGTTCATTATGCGTTACGACGGACGATGCATATAGTTGTGCCTCATTCATACAAATCTCGATTAGAAAAATACTAGAAGAAAATTGCTTTATCGCCATGTAATATTCACAGTGGGGCGGCAGTGGTTCAGGGGTAGAGTTGCCGGATGGCAACCGCAAGGTTCCCAGTTCGATCCCGGGCTCCCCCAGAGTTAGTGTCGAAGTGTCCTTGAGCAAGACGCTGAACCCCTAATTGCTCCCGATGAGCAGGTTGATGCCTTGCATGGTTTCCACCGCCATCGGTGAATGAATGTGTGTGTGAATGGGTGAACGTAATGCACAATCTATGTAAAGCACTTTGGATAAAAAGCACTATATAAATGCACCATTTACCATTGTACAGTGTGTGCGTGTGGATGTACTCATAGCAAAAAAAAAAGCACTTCAAAAATATATATTTTCACCCTTTAACTTGCAGACCCCGTGTATATCCGACACAAACAGAATATCTTGAATTCTTCAATGATTTAGATTCTTCTGCAATAAAAGGAAAAATAATAATAAAAAAACAGTCTCTTGCATGGCATAGGCTATTTCATCATGAAAACAATCAAACTAAAACTGCAATAAGTTCTGGAAGTACCTACTCCGGTTGAACGTGGGACTGTATCAGTTGGAAATCTGGACTGGTGGCCAAATACTCCCACAATGGCCTATTGCTTTTATTCACAGGGTGTGCAGAAAGGCATGTGTCAGGATCTGTCTCATTGTGTCTTTCTGTTTTATTGTTCCCTGTTCTCCTTGTACTATTATTTTGTAGTGTTGTCCTAGTGTTTCCTGTTTTGCCTTGTTGCCGCTTCCTGTCTTGTCTCACCTGTATATAATTGCATTTTTTAGTTCACCTGTGTCCTGTTCAGTCTCAGCCATTCATGTGTTGATTGTAGTGTTGTTTCACCTGTGTGTAGTTAGTCTTTGTGTATTTAAGCCGCCCTGTGTTCAGTGTTACCTTGTTCGATTATAGATGTTGTCATGAAATGTCATGCCCTTGTACGTCCTAGTTTGTTGCCAGTCTATATCTTGAGTTTGATAATAAATGTTCTGAGTGTCAATACTGCCTCGTGTTCTGCATTTGGGTCCTACCGATACCTATTCGTGACAGTATGAATGATTGACTGTGTATCTATAATTCCTTGGTCATTGCCACTGTTGATTTCGTCGACTAAAACTATGACGAATTTTTTTCGTCGTCTACCTTTTTTCCACTGACGAAAACTAGATAAAAACTAAATATATTGACAATTTTGTCAACAAATAAAAACTAGACTAAAATGCTAGAGAGGGACAAGTGGAGAAGAGATCCAGTACAATTAAAGGACAAAAATGTGCTGTCAAAATCAACACTACTCATTGCAGAGAGCTATTTGCCTGTCGTTACTTAGTTTCCTATTTGTTTTTTGTATAGTTTACTTATTCCAGTTTGTTCAACTTTAGTTGGATAGCTCTAGTGTCTTATTTTCTGTGGCAAAATTCTATGAAATGTCATGAATAAAAGTAGCATGTAAACCGACCTTTTTCTGAATGTGACCCTCTCCTTTCAGAAATATGTTATAATATTCTGTTGTCTCAGTATAATATATTATTCTGAGACAACACACCAGATGGTCACAGTGCAGTGGAATACATACAAATTGAATGTTTTAATTTCAGAAAACGGAGGATGCCAAACTTCTGTTCTTAATGAGAGGTTTATGGAAACTAGCAAAGCTCAGACCATTTTAGGCCAATGTCTTTTTTTCCCCAAGATGGGTGACAGTGCTGTGTGCAAATGCCCTTGTGTGGACTTATACTTACTAGATACTTTGCAGATATAAATTATTACATTACAAAACATACATTAACACTACCCTAGCCCTATTTTATACCTAGGTTATTTGAAAATAGCCGATCTACAAGTGTAAAAATCTCAAAATGTAAAAGTACTAAAATGTTTGAAAATAGCCGCTCTACAAGCACACAACGCGTCGCGATGCAACGCGTTGTGAGCTGCTTGTAGATCGGCTATTTTCAAACATTTTTGTACTTTTACATTTTGATACCAATACGTTTGTACTTTTGATCAAGTCAATTTTCACTTGTAACAGAGTACTTCTACATTGCGGTATTGATACTTTTACTTAAGTAAAACATTTGAGTACTTTTTACCACCACTGATGAACACTCAACCCCTCAATCAGTCAGCAGTGCCACTCACACTCCAGCCGGTACTCAATCACTCACTCACTCAGCACCGTGCACTCACCCACACACACACACACACACACACACACACACACACACACACACACACACACACACACACACACACACACACACACACACACACACACACACACACACACACACACGAGGGGGGAAAGACATTCACCGGGTAAGATACCACACAGGGAAATACAGACATATGACCCTATAGGGTCATAACACCTCCCCCCTAAGATCAAACATTTCACCCCTAAAGTAAATGTTTGATATCACATCATGGACGGATTGAAGTGAAAATGGGCCCCGAGCACAAAATTACCATCGCACGTAAATGGAAGAAGAATCTCATTCATGCCGTTAACCATGGTTCCCTATATGCTATTTAACCTTGCTTTTCATTTACGTGGCTTGAGCAACAGTTTAACCCATTGACTGCCATGGACGAGTACACTCGTCAGTTGGCCCGAGAGAGGTCCACATAGTGCCAAGGACGACTTTGGGTCTACAGTGGTTTACCACCAGATGGCGCTGTTCGCTAACCCTATGAATGATGCCTTGCCTGTCAAAAAAAGGATAGACCCGGATATGACGTCATTTAAAACAAAAAAACAGCTTGTTTACCTCCTGTTTATTAGTTGTGGTTTTCGCTTCGTCCCGCCGTGTGTTCACCTCCCTCCTAGCCAAGCTAACATTGGTCAAGCTCCACGTGACACGTGTCAATATGTTGACACCAATGCCTTTGATTGGCTAGAGGGACGCATGACGAAATAAAATCCTATAAATAGGTGTGTCACTTCAAAAAACCATTTATGTTTTTTGAAGTGAGGTAAGACAGGATCAATCAGTCTTGATTGGAACAGTACCTTCCAGTACAAATCACCCGTCCGTGCATGTGTGTGTCCCTCTGAGAACACCTAACATTGGTCAAGCAAAGGCGCAGAAGGCCAAAGCTAAGAAAGCATACTCATCTACAACAGTAACACAGAAGAGGACTATAGAGTTGAATTGATCCCACAACAAGGCCGAAGTCTTAATACTGTAACAATTGGCCACCTTGATCAAATACATTATGTAGCACTAGAGAAAACTGACATAGATCAAACACACCAATCAACTGCTGAAACTGTTCAAGACAATGAAGATGAAGAAGACAGACAAGCATTTTAACAAACCAGTCAATTACGAGGACTCCCATATGACACATTGCTTCAAGAAGAACATTTTTTAGATGCAGACACTACATATTCAGTCGCCCCTGCAGAACACCAAAAACCACGCACATTCTACCAAGACGACCCGTTCTACCAAGACGACGCACGGGTCTGCTGGCGGAGACTTGTGCTCCGAGGAGCACATTTTCTAGTTTTTCTTTTTTTTCATTTCAGCTGATTTTTGGCAAAAACAAGCCACATTCACCCGGCCACAACTATGCAACGGATTACTGCGACCAGACACCCCCCCCCCCCCTATTCTACGAGACCCTCGTGCGGTGTAAGGAGGCGATCGCCGTGAGGATGGCGTTCAGGGGAAATATTCCATGATTTTTCAAAGGTTAGTAAAAAAACGCTGGCAGTGGCTTCGTGGCAAACGATATGTTATTTCGTGGCAGTCAAAGAGTTAAAGGCAACTCAGCAGCAAGTGTTGATTTTGACAGCATGTTTTGAGTTAGTTTTAGTCGTAGTCTTTTTGAATAAAATTCCATTTAGTTTTAGTCATATTTTAGTCATCTGAAAAGTTTTAGTCGACTAAATATCATAAGAATATAGTCTAGAGTTGATTTAGTCGACTAAAATGTATGTTGGCAATGCCTTGATGTAATGGCTGATTTTACACTTGGTCGCATGCTGAAAATAGCAGATCTACAAGCTGTGGGTTGATAACTATTCAGAGAACCCCACCGTCAACATCGATGAAGTGATTATTTAGTGAAAGAAGATGAACGTTGAAAGGAAAAGAATGTTGGTGAAATGAGGGGTGAATAGCTAGAGGTTCTGAACAAGATGAGTATTGACAATGCTGAATGAGGGGAGAAGAAGGGTGGAGGACCGGAGCGCGGTCACAGACCCAGGCTTCTTTTAGCGTTGGAGGATGTTGCATCAACCGAGAGAGAGAGAGAGAGAGAGAGAGAGAGAGAGAGAGAGAGAGAGAGAGAGAGAGAGAGAGAGAGAGAGAGAGAGAGAGAGAGAGAGAGAGAGAGAGAGAGAGAGAGAGAGAGAGAGAGAGAGAGAGAGAGAGAGAGAGAGAGAGAGAGAGAGAGAGAGAGGGGGAGGAAGAGGGGGGGGGATGAAAAAAGCATGAAGGCTTCTGCAGTGGTGTAAAGTAACTAAGTAAGTACATGTACTCAAGTACTGTACTTAGGTACAATGTTTTGGTATTTTTTACTTCACTGGAGTATTTCCAATTTTCAGTACTTTTACTTCTACGCCACTGCATCTCAGAGGCAAAGATTGTATTTTTTCTCCACTACGGTTATTTGAAAACTTTAGTTACTAGTAACTTTTGATTATCATTACAAAACATACAGTACATTAACCACTTCAGCCCTATATACACATTTTGGACATTTGAAAATAGCCGATCTATAGCTCACAATGCGTCGCATGGCGACCCATTGTGAGCTTGTAGATTGGCTATTTTCAAATTATTTTTATACTTTTTATATTTTATATATTTGAAACTTATGAAATGGGACAACATTCTACATAATTAGTACTTTCTACTTTTGGTACTTTAAGTACATTTTGATACCAATAATTTTGTACTTTTACTCAATTTGAATTCCGGACTTTTACTTACAGAGTATTTCTACATTGCAGTATTGATACTTTTACTTAAATAAAACATGAGTACTTTTTTTCCACCACTGGAATCCTGATAGATGTGATAAATATGCATTTCATGTGCCTGGCGGTACCCTCATATTTGGTATAGCCTATAGGAGCCATATATACCATACTGATTAGCTAGACCCCCCACTGGGTTTATACTACGGTATTCCTCGGCAGATGCCAGGCCTTCAGCGCTGACAGGTAAGACGCCTGAGAGACCCTGGAGTCTTCATCCTCTTCCATAAGAAACGGAGAACATGAGAGACACACACACACACACACACACACACACACACACACACACACACACACACACACACACACACACACACACACACACAGAGTGTGACAGCCGTTCGTTTTTTAAACCAATTATTTTGTCATTTCCTATCAACCTGAATGTTTGTTTGTGTGTATAGGAGTGTCAGTATACGTATGTTTATATAATGTAAACATCACACACGCACGCACGCGCGCGCACGCACGCACGCACGCACGCACGCACGCACGCACGCACGCACGCACACACACACACACACACACACACACACACACACACACACACACACACACACACACACACACACACACACACACACACACACACACACACACACACACACACACACACACACTCTCGCCGTGAGACGTGTTATTTCCATATCTCCCAATGCAAGCAGTTCTTCTCCAGTATGCGCCAATTGTACAAATGAACAGCTCTGACCCCTGGGTAATGTTTTTAATTGACCCACCCACACACACACACACACACGCACGAGCGCACGCACACACACACACACACACACACACACACACACACACACACACACACTCTTTTTCACACCCCCTCAACAACAATCTGGGAGCCTTACCTGAAGTCAAGCAGTCTGCACGTCTATCCAAGCTGATAGAGACAGCATTCATGAGAGGTTGGTACTTGTGAGGAATGCTGCCTTCTCGCTACAGTATATAAGACGGTCGCCTCCTTACGGCATTCAATAGCAATACCAACATAATGATGTATTTGCATTTATGAACACACTTCACATCCAGCATTGCGTTTGTTTGAGCGTTCGCTGCACACAGGAATATTTATGCATACTCATTAGTGTTGATTTTGACAGCACATTTTGATTCAGATTTAGTCATAGTCTTTTGAATCAAATTCCATTTAGTTTTAGTCATATTTTAGTCATCTGAAATGTCTTACTGTTAGTCTAGTTCTAGTCGACTAAATATAAGATTGTATTCAACTAAGTTGATTTAGTCGACTAAAATGTATTTTGGCGGTGCGTCGATGGCGTCGTAATGGCTGATCTTACACCTGGTTGCATGCTGTGAAAATAGCAGATCTACAAGCTCACAACGTGTCGCGCTGCGACCCGTTGTGAGCTTGTAGATCAGCTATTTTCAGAGCGCAACACCCGAGCACAGCGAAACATAAAATGTCTCGTCTTTTAGTTCTACTGGATCTCTTCTCCACTAGATCCCTCACTGACATGCTAGTCTAGTTTTTATTTGTTGAAATTGTCAATATATTTAGTCTTAGTTTCAGTCATCATAGCTTTTATTTAGTTTTTATTTAGTTTGTCAGTGAAAGAAGGTAGTCGACCAACATTTTTCGTCGACGAAATCAACAGTGATTCTCATATGAAATGAAACGTGTTGTCAAGGCTGTCACGATTACAAATTTAAGTTGACGATTAATTGTCACTCAAATAATTGCGATTGACAATTTAAATGTGTGTTTGGGCTTTGAACGTTAGAACATGTGAAGCCTTTCATATGACAAATAACTGAAATATAACAAAGCAATTATTGACAATTTTGATAATTCTGTACATGTCAAAATAGCAGAAATAGCTGATCTTCAAGCTTACAACGCGGCACGAAGTGACGCGTTGTAAGCTTGTAGATCAGCTATTTTTGCTTTTTTTAAATATTTGAAAATGTGTGAAAAACTTTCAACATGGAAACGATTATGCAAAAATACTTGCGATTGGACGATTATGTAATAATTGTGACAGGCCTATAGTTATGTCCTTTAAAAAGTCAACAATTCAATTATCCCTTCATATTTAAAGCACCGTATAAAAGAGAAAAGACATTAACCCTCATCATGATGCAAACACACGAGGAGTAAAGCCACAGAGAGGAGGTTTAATCTGACAGAAAGAAGCTTAAATCTGTCTTTAGCTGTAAAACGTATGAATACCCTCAGAGATATCAGCAGAGCTAAGACAAGTGTGGTATCTGAAAACCACAGACTCAAAGGTTCTATTGCACTTTTGTAGTTGCCAACAACGCCATATTGTAGATAATTTGTTGTTCCAGTGGTGAGAATGAATGGTTGTATAATGAATTGAGTCTTCACTAGTCAGTGAGGTTTCTTTGCTTCCATTTATTGCATAGTACAGAGTTCCACAGCCAGCTCCACAGCCTAACGGCCTGGAGTGGCACACACTACACCAAGCTTGCATTTCAGTACAGTCTATATAGCATTGACCACATTTTGAATAAGTGGGTGGGGGTCAGCCTTGAAAAGTAAGACCCCACCCAGACAAACAATAGATCACACTTTGAGTCCCTGATTCGATTTGCACCTGTATGAGGCAGGAAGGGGGATGGAGACAGATGCATAGACCTCTGTCTCCCAGGTAAACAACAAGGAGAATGTTAATTGTAACCCCCCACCCGCTCAGACAAACCGGCACCTCTCTGTTTGAATCCTCTCTCCTCCTGTAGGCTTGTAGACTTGTGAAGTTAAATAATGCTAACAAATGTGTATGTTATGTTATGAAATATACTCCACAAGCTATTTATCCCTATCATTTTATACCAGGCTAGTGTTGGTTTTGCTTATATTGTTTTAACCCATTAAGACCGGGAAAGCATCTGTCATTTTGGATTTTAACCAGCTGACTGATTTGTTTGCGCCTGATGCCATGACGACCTATTGTAGACAACACACTCCATATTTGGGCGTAGCTGCTTTTGGGACTCCTTATATGGTATAGGGCAGTGAAAGGAACAGCTCCTTCTTATACCTCCAGTCCAGGCTATGGTCGAAACGTACACCCCTGCCCGACCACTTCGGTCTGCCGCCTCGGGGCGACTGGTTGCCTCGTCGCTCAGTGGTCCTTCTGGCTGATCTACGCGGTCACGGCTTTTTTCTGTTCTGGCCCCACAGTGGTGGAATGAACTCCCCACTGATGTCAGGACAGCAGAGTCACTGCCCATCTTTCGCCGCAGGCTGAAAACCCACCTCTTCAGGAAACACTACCCTTCCTCTTTGCCTTGCCTACTTGTTGTCAATTAGTTGTACGAGCTCTTGTTTTTTTGGTTCTTGTGCATTCCATACTTATTTGTTTTAGCTCTTGCTCATTTGATTTTCCTATTTGTCTCATCTGTTTATGAAAGTAGGTAGCTGATATATTGCACTTTTACCTTAGCGCTAGGTATACTCTAGGATAATTCCTTTTAACAGGACGTTCATGAAAGTCCTTGCGGTCTTGTTTCCAATGAGGGCCTGTGAGCAATTAGGGGTTAAGAGTCTTGCTCAGGGACAAATTTAATTTCATCGACACATATGCTGGCGTGGCCTGGAATCGTACCTGGGGCAACCAGGGCCTCTGGCTCCCTAGGCGGGCTCACTAACCACTCAGCTATGGCCGCTATGGCCGCCCCC
>NC_137620.1:44420038-44505038 GCF_963280865.1 Gymnoscopelus braueri | reverse complement strand
TGCCGCGCTACGAGCTTGTAGATCTGCTATTTTTGAAAAATCGTGAAAATGTGTGCAAATCTTTGAATACATATTGTTTTAAAGCGAACATTTTTAACTAAAATCTTTGCTTCTGGGGGGTCCCTGGAACAACATGTTTTGAAATTGGGGTCGGCGGCCAAATACATATAATTTTGGGGGTCCTTGACATGAAAAAGTTTGAGCACCACTGATATAGAAACGTTTTTCAGAAAACTGTTGGGATTTAGAAGACATTTTGTAGAATCAGAACCTCAGGTCATAATGGGTTAACAGGACCATACAAAGCACCATATTTTCACTTAAAAAACGTTTCAGGATGACAATTCAGTTCAAGTTCTAGAGACACAATCTCAATATATTTTAAACTAGATCTCAACATGGCCATGAAAAGGCTTTCCAATGATGTAAACAACCATCAAAAACAAAACTATCTCTGCAAAGATGGAGGAACAGCAGCAATATTTAAGGCCAACACACTTAAAGGGATATTTCACTTAAAAACAAACTTTGGGTCATTTTATCGTCTACCCAGGCTTTTGTGAGCCCCCCAGACCGTTTTTAAGTTGCTTGATTCATTATTTATATATTTAATAGTCATTTTATCAGACACGTCCCCTTCCTATACAAACCCATTATAACTTCAAACTCAATTTTTAACATGTTAGATTCATCAAAAACACCCGTCATTGGTTCTGGTGACTCACCCTGCCCTCCTAATACGCGAGGGGGCCGTGTTTTTTCGATATTAAACCTTTTTCATTTATTTTATTAATTTTTTTATCGTTTTTATTTTTTTTAATTTTCAAAAACAAATATTCCTGCACTGTGATTGGCCCACTTTCCTGTACTGTGATTGGCTGACTCTATTGGCTGACTCTATTCAGCACTTTTTGGAAGTGAGCTTCCATTACTATGATGACCACTGTGATGACCACACCGCCCACTTCACACTGGGTGTGATTTGTTGTATTGTTCCTGTCAAATAAACATGAAAAAAAAAATATATATATATATATATATATTTTTTTTTTATTCGAATATTAATTTTCATATTCGAATATACATATTTCCCCCATATTCGAGGAATATTCGAAATTCGAAATATTAATTTACCAGCCCTACTCCCTAGGGAGGTCCTTGGTGCAAGTCCCACTGGAAGGAGGAGACCCCCCTGGGAGACCAACGATTAAATGGGGGGGATTATATCTCCACACTGGCCTTGGAACGCCTTGGGATCCCACACCAGACAAGTGGTTGAAGATGGATGGATGGATGGATCGAAGTGGTTTTACACCTCTGACCATAAACCATCTTTTCCCACCCTCATATTTGGATCTGGCTTTCAACACATTGACTGCCAGAATTATTTCAGATTTTTAGTTGTTGCCTGCCAGAGATTTTTCATTGGAAAAAAAAAAAGTACTCAGGAGCCGAGATACAGAATTTTTAAGTTTAAAGTTAACAAGGAAGTGGATAGGAGTCTAAATCTTCGAAAAATCACATCTCCTTGGTCTTTGGGTCAAATTTTTGGGTCATTTTTTTTTTTTAAAGGCAGATCTGCATTCTTGGCAGCCCACGGATTTAGTAAAAATAGAACGCATATATGCGTTCTTGGCAGTCAATGTGTTAAGGCATAATATGGTTAGGTTGTGGTTTGGTCTATTTTTGGGCGGTGAAACCGCCCCTATAAGTGAGGTTTGGAAATTTGTACAATTATCCTGCGCTGTGATTGGCCAAAAAGTACCCCGCCTAACCCTGCACCGTGATTGGCCAATCACAGTCTATTCAGGACTGTGATTGGCCAGTGTCACATGACACATGTGCATAGCCCTATATAAGAAACCATAACTTTAAAAAAAACATAAATTTGTTTTTTTTAAGTTATGGTTTCGTCCATCATAAAGAGTGTTTCAATAAATGTATTTATTTTTTGTACATGATTGGTTGACTCCATTCAGTATTGTGATTAGCTAGCAAGACACCGCCCACTTCACACAGGGTGTGATTTTTCTTTTCTTTTTACATTTGTTTTGGGGATGTTCACCTTTATTTCGATAGGACTGTGGAAAACAGACATGCAGCAAACAACCCTTTTTAGCCCAAATGTCTTGACTGTACCTCGTGTTTACATTTCTGTCTGATCAAGTATTCAATCAAACCCGAGACATGCTGTCAGACATGCTGTCAGACATGCTGTCAGGCATCAAAGCCTGTCAGACACGCTGTCAGGCATCAAAGCCTGTCAGGCATCAAAGCCTATGTGGTACGCGCCTTAACCACTTGGGTCTTTTTGGCTGATTTAATTGACGATGAAGAGTTCAGATCGTTCTAGTTCTGTGTCAGGAGAGTAATATATTTAAAAAAAAATCTACATGATGGCACGTAGATCACGGCCAAAAAAATTGACAACACATGAAATTTGTTCATCGATGTCATCTCTAAGATGATGAGGGGACATGGGGCCCCGGCTAGCTTCGTGTTCTGCTCCCCCTTATGGGGGCCAAGGGGCTGTAGTGTGGGGCGCGGGTCGTGGCAGGGTTGGCACTGGGGCGTTGCGGACTTGGCGGCACGGATGCGGCCGATGGGGCTGTGTTTGTTTGCTGTAGATTTGTGGGTGCCAGTCAGTGGTGGAAAAAGTACTCAAATTCTTTACTTAAGTAAAAGTACCAATACTGCAATATGAAAATACTCTGTTACAAGTAAAAGTCCAGAATTCAAAATTTACTTGAGTAAAAGTACAAAAGTATTGGCATCAAAATGTACTTAAAGTATCAAAAGTAAAAGTACTAAATATTTGAAAATAGCAGATCTACAAGCTCACAACGCGTCGCGCTGCGACGCGTTGTGAGCTTGTAGATCGGCTATTTTCAAATAGACTATGTATAAAATAGGGCTAAAGTGGTTAATGTATGTTTTATAATGTAATAATTTATATCTGAAAAGTGACAAGTAACTAAAGTTTTCAAATAAATGTAGTGGAGTAAAAGTACAATATTTGCCTCTGAGATGTAGTGGAGTAGAAGTAAAAGTATTGGAAATTGGAAATACTCAAGTAAAGTACAAATACCTCAAAATTGTACTCAAGTACAGTACTTAAGTAAATGTACTTAGTTACTTTCCACCACTGGTGCCAGTCCGCAAACACTGGCAGTGGCTAACGGCGCGGCTGGTGCTGCAGCGGAATCTGGCCTGGCACACCTGCTGCTGGCTCTGTTGGCGGCGGTGCCAGTGCCGTTAGCTCGCCATGCTCCTGCCTCCACCTTTCTGGTGTTTCTGTCTTGTGTGTGCGTGTTTGTGTGTGTGTGTGTGTGTGTGTGTGTGTGGGGACTCCGTTCTCAGAGGTCTTGTGTGATGTTGATCTTGGGAGGT
Source organism: Gymnoscopelus braueri (assembly GCF_963280865.1). NCBI lineage: Eukaryota > Metazoa > Chordata > Actinopteri > Myctophiformes > Myctophidae > Gymnoscopelus > Gymnoscopelus braueri. The sequence goes on along the minus strand of NC_137620.1, from coordinate 44,501,648 downwards.
AGAATGTTTTATTTGTTAACTTTATGGTAGGATTGTTCGTTGATGTAAAGTTTTTATAATAATGTGAATTATTGTAGAAATATGTGACAGAAATGTGTTTTCTTCTGTGTGTTTTGAAAAGAAAATACTCAAAGAAGAGGACTCGCACACTGTCAGGAACTTGCAAAAAAAATGTAGCTTTTTATTTAGACGTTTCGGTCGTTAGCCCTTCATCAGGACAGAAAATAAAATACAAAAAAATAAAGAGGGACATAGTTACAGCACGAAAACAACAAACAAACACACACAACAAAACTTGCTGCTGTGTCTCAGCATGTATCTAATCCTTTCAAAAATGATTTGCCTGCATATTTAACTGCCGGCGGTGTGCTGTGACTGTCCACTTTGTTGTGAAAGGATATCTTGGCACTGAGATCTGAGATTTTTAGCATGCAGATGTTGCTTCTCCCCATGCCTTAACTCCGAATGTTTCAAATGTTTTATGTTTATTCAGCTTTCAGCATGGTCACAGGTTTAAAAAGACAGGTGCCATTATAAACACTGAATTATTTTGCTGATTACAATATAAAACTAAATACAATGCAACTAAAATCTAATAACCTAAATCACAAATCTAAAATCCACTATCATGTAAGAGTCTGCACATACAGTATATGGGATTGGTGATTTCTTGTATCTCTCAGTTCGGCGTGTGTTTGTCTTCCTTGTTTGGCGACCAGAGATCTCCTTACTCCACACACACAAACACCTGATACCACCCATAATTCAAGTAATTAATTCCCGCTGCGTTTATCCCTCAAAAGGTGCAAGCTGTTACAAATTGGATTAATTAGCTACTGTCAGTTGTCAGGCTAAAGGCTTGTTCATACTCACGAGTCAATTATCTATAAATAGTGTCAAAATATTTTCAACTGGGAAAATAACATGTATTAATGAGGCCAATTTCTGAAGTTGGACTTATACAGTGTCAAAGTCGAGGCACAGTTGAGTGCGCCTCTCTGCTAGGGTGCACAGTATGAGGGTGTGGAGAGCCTCTGCGTATCCAGAGTACCTCCGGGCCAAGTATGACTTTGCGAGCCCATTTCAAATGGACACTAGCTGGGGACCGGCCATACTGCTCACAATGTGGCCCACGGCTCTGCCACATCTGGGCCATATTTGGTTCATGCCACACTGAGTGCCAGCTGAATGCCAGCTTTGCGAGCTTCCAGACAAAATCTGGGTCAAATGTGGGCTAAATGCCTCCGCTATGACGGTCCTGTCTCCATGTTGTCATTCTTTGACCATGTCACACTCCACAAAAATGACGCATTTTCAACTGAAAAAAGTGTCACTGTTCTGGTCTCATTACTGTATTATTTGACCCAATTGATAGAGATAATTGACTCGTGAGTATGACACAGCCTTTAGCCTGACAGCTGACAAGTAGCTAATTAACCCAATTTGTAACAGCTGCACTTTTTTTTGAGGGATAAACGCAGCCGGTGGGAATTAATTACATGCATTATGGGTGGTATCAGGTGTTTGTGTGTGTGTGTGTGCCAGGCCAGCATGTACTGTAGTTAACTGTACAGCTGTCTGACACACAGAAACACCTAACTGAAGCACCCTCCCACAGTTAACGCTATTACATTGGGTTGTGTTTACAGTATCTGTCAATAAGGTCACTGAGAAAATGGTCTATGACTTACTTAGAAGTGACAAATTAACCTATTTATCTGACTCCAGTGACTTCAGTAAATATGAATACAAATCCTGTATGTTAGCTCAGCTCATTGAGTCTATATACAGTAGGTTCCTGTTTTGAAGCTGATGAGTTGTGCAGTGGCACTGGGGATAAAGCACGGCACTTCTACGCACAAACTGAACTCTGAACATCCTCCCCAATGGTATTATTACAAAAATAAAAGTTTGTGGTGGGAGGTGGTGGGATGTGTCATTCCATTCAGTTACTGCTGGTTGCGTAATGTGCTGAGAGCTGGGTCTGTGTGCAGCTTGTATAACTCTGCCCTGGTTGATGACTCTGGACACTTTAAAGAACAGCAAACCATGAAAAAAAGTAGCTCCTGGATTGTATGGGTTTCTTTGGTTTCTTATTGAACTTGCCAAAGAAACCGACACAATCCAGGAGCTACTTTTTTTCTGGTTATGGTTTGCTGTTCACCGTCTCTCTCTCTCTCTCTCTCTCTCTCTCTCTCTCTCTCTCTCTCTCTCTCTCTCTCTCTCTCTCTCACACACATATATGTGCGTGTGTACTTGCGTGTGTGTGTACTTCAAACTCACACTGTTTCATTGTGGTGTAAATTACATGTGCTTAAAGGGGAAGACCACTCATTTTCAACATTGAACTATGTCTTTAATACACCTTAGAGCTGTTGTGTGGAAATAAGAAAAAAGTCCCCCCCCCCCCTCTATGTTGCCTAGAACTGGATAATTGATTGAGGTCATGTGATCGGTGACATACGCAGGGTATACTTTTGGCTGAGGGGCCTCTGGTCTTAATGGGTTAAAACAAACCCCCAATGAAGTTAAAGGGATAGCTCACCCCCAAAATGTATTTTTTTCTATCGATTAGTCACCCCATGGCAAACCCTATCGCCCAGAGGAAACAATAGAGAATAGAGAAAATTCATGGATATGTTTTAGTTTTTGTCACATTCCTATAAGCCAATTATTCGATGGCCACAAAGAGTCTCCTTTGTATCTCCTACCGGAACCGCTGCCTACCGGTCCGTTGGTCAGCAAATTATTGGCTTAGGAATGCGACAAAAACAAAAACAAAAATCCATGAATTCAAGTCTCCACGGGGTAACTGATCAATTGAAGAATATATTTTTTGGAACTATTAGTTAGTATAACTACTATATCACTTTAAAGTTGTACAATGCAGGTTCACAAATAACGATTTTTAGCAACCTCTGCTGGTCACTACCGTCACTGCATACAATTTTCCGTAGTCCTTGATTACCCAGAATTCCATTTGTTTTCACCGGAAGCCGGAAGAGTTTCAAAAAGCGTTCTTTTAATTGTTTTATACTATCTGCGGATCGTTTCTCTTAGCCAGTGGAGCATTAGTTACCATGAGCTGTGTTTTCTTTTTCTGTTGTTTTTCGATCTTCCAATCCTACATTCTCTTAAAATCAGCGTGAGTTTCCTTTTTGTTATTAGCGCGGTAGTTCCTGGCCAAACAGGAAACCGGTGCGGTAGTTCCTGGCCAAACAGGAAACCGGTGCATTTTCCGGCCGGATGACGTCATTTTTAAGGGAGAGTCTCCCCCGACACCGTTCAATAGAAAATATATAAATAAAAGGCTTTCGGGGGTGAAATTCATGGAGTGGGTGTTGTGAAACATTTGCCACTCACAAAAGATATACAATTTAACTTTAGTTTTTGTTTTAAAGTTACCTAGTATTCTTTAAGAATAGCAATACAATATGATATTGCAAGACAGTGAAGAGTAGCAAACCATGGCCCTTCTACCAAACACTAGGAAAAGTTCTGGGTTATCCTAGGTGAGATTTAAGAGTGATTTGACGGAGGCTGAGCAGCTTGTGAATGACTTTTCCATTGCTTAGTCTGAGCTTTCATTGTCAATGGAGCAGACGGCGCTGTGTGTGATGTCTAAAGTCTCATTTGTACTCATGCTGCTGACTATGCATTACGTTTGAAAGTGCAGCTATTACCATGCTGCCAGGTTTCTCTTTCATCTGTGGCTTTTCTCTTCTTTAAATGAATTTGAATAATTTAGGCAGATAGCCTTGTTTCCACTTTCACCGGCCTGCCTGCCCCTCGCTGTCTCTGCATTCTGTCCTGTTTGACGTGGATGTCTGCCTGCCTGGCATCAGCTATAGTGGTGCAAGAAGTACTCTACCTAAACCAGGGGTGATGCAACTTTGATGATGGAGAGGGCCACTATATTTCCACACTCACTCCAGAGGGCCACATTGCATATACTGTTGGGCAGACACTTCTTATCTCCGTATTTAAATTTTTTTCATAAATTAATGCTGTACCTCGCCATTCTATGTCACACAAAAGTAGCAACAATAGCCGATCTACAAGCTCAAAACGCGTCGCACCGCGGCACGTTTTGAGCTTGTAGATCTGCTATTTTTGCTATTTTTGAAATTGGAATCCTGAAAAGTAACATTTTTATTTAATTGTCTCCGCCAGGCCGAAAGGCATGGCGAGAGTATGTTTTACCCCCTGTCCGTCAGTCCGCGCGTGTGTGTGTGTGTCCGTCCGTCATTGTGTCATTTGGTGTGCGCACACACTCCCTGGATGCCAGAGCAGAACCTCTGCCCCAAATGTTTTGAATGGGCCTGTTATAGCGCCACCAGGAGGCCGCTTTTTGCAACAACAAAAAATTGACAGTACTCCTACAGATTTTATCGAAACATCACGCAAATCAGTACACAGTATCTCTATAGTCATATGATCAACACGGATTTGTCCAATTTTCCATATTCCATCCTGATTGGCTAAGGTTGGCTTCCAAAGTTTGCAGGATTGCTCCGTTTTCAACAAAATGCCTCAAATCATGAACGCAGCTTGCGATTTCCGTGAGATTTCACACGCACATTCCCATTAGGCCGAGGAAGAAATGCCAATTGAAAATTTTCAAATCAGCCTCATGGTGGCGCTATAAAAGGCCGATTTGCGTTTTTAACTAGAACTGCACCGATCTGCGTGAAACTTTGCACGCACACTCCCTAGAGGCCCTCCCTAAAGGAAAATCAACTGCCCTGCATTTTTCACATTTGCCTTTCATAGCGCCACCAGGAGACTGACTTATGTAAAAAAAAAAAAATGATATTAAGCCTTTAGAATTTATCCAAATTTCACACAAATCCGTACACATGATCTCTATAGTCATGTGATCAAGATGGGTCTTTTTAATTTTTCATATTTCATCCTGATTGGCTAACATTGACATCTAAAGTTTGCAGGAGTGGCCCGTCTTGAACAAAATGCCACAAATCATGAATGCAGCGTCCGATTGCGGTGACACTTTGCACGCACATTTGCACTACGTTGAAGAACAAATGCTACCCTTTTAACATTGCCCTATTATAGCGCCACCAGGAGGCCGATTTTGCAACACTTTTCTTTTTTATATTACTCCTACAAATTCAAACATCATGCAAATCGCTACCCATTACTAGTCATTAACTACTAATATAGACTGAAGTAATTAAAGCGGACACAAAGGAGTCTCTTTGTGTCTTCTACCGGAGACCGCCGGTTATCAAGTTATTGGCTTAGGAACGCGACAAAAACTAAATAAATCTCCATACTGTAATTCAAGGCCCTGAATTAATTAGTATTTCCAATTTTCAATACTTTTACTACTTCACTGCATCCCAGAGGCAAATATTGTACTTTTACTCCACTACAATTGTTTGAAAACTTTATTTAATTTAGAATATTATTACAAAACATACATTAACCACTTCAACCCCATATAATACTGTACTTTGGCTGTTTGAAAATAGACGATCTACAAGCTCACACCGCGTCACTTTGCGACGCGCTGTGAGCTTAGAGCGTAGATCTGCTACTTTCAAAAGATTGTTTATACATATTGAACTTGTGAAAATGGGACATTCTGCATAATGAGTACTTTCGGTACTTTAAGTACATTCTGATACCAATACTTTTGTACTTTTACTCAAGTAAATTCTGAATTCCGACAGAAACGGGAAAGAGATGAGTAATGAAGACTCACAGAGAAAACAACAACAAAATATGGAAAAGACGAATAGAGAGAGGAACAGGAGAGGGGTGAAACAGGACAGATGAAGAGAGAGAGAAAGGGAGAATAAACCATGGCCATTGTGTTACTGCATTTCTGGTAATTTCCGCAGACAGTCAGTGTGGTGGAAAGAAAGACAAGCCTCAAACATAATTTCTCATTATAATTTCCTCTCCTGTGAAGAACAAACCGTGTGCACATCATCAGTGACGGCTCCGGCACCTCAAACGGACCGCCAAGAGCAGATGATGTCAAATTAGCTTCGGAGGAAGTAACAAATGCAGTTAATATGTCTAGCGCTCCTGTCCTGGGAGATGTGGTTCATTATAAACTGCTGATGTTTCCCTGGAAAAAGGGAGACGCAAGACATTTTTACTCATTGAGAAGATTCTGGTTTAGAATTGTTTTTTAGTATTTATTTCAATCACACATTGCGTTAATGTTTTTCTGGTGCAGGTATGTAACAATGTCTCATTAAATCTAACCCATTTACTTTACCCTTCAAAACAAATGACTCATAAAAACGCCTGAATGGCATAATTTCAATTCAATTCAAAAGTTTCAAATCACAAGAAGTTGTCTCAAGACACTTTACATGTAGAGCAGAGACCCGACAGCCTCACCCCCTGAGCAAGCAATTGTGTGACATTGGCAACGAAAGACTCCCCCTTAAAGGACAACTTAGTTTTTTTTACAACCAAGGTTTATGTTTTAGATTGTAATTAAAATAAATAAAAGATGAGTGTTAAAATCTGTTTTACAGTGGGCGGGGGCATTCTGTCCAGTGGCTAAATATGTATTTTTTTTACACAATAACCCGGCGTTTTCTTTATTATTATTTACAGTAGCTCTTCTAGCCCCCAATTGCTCACATCTGGCCATCAAAGACCACAGGACCTTTTTTATTGTGTAAAAAAGGCATATTTAGCCACCGGACAGAATGCCCCCGCCCCACTGTAAAAAATATAGCAAAAAATGCTAAAACTATAGAAAGCAGTAAATGAAAAAAAAAGAACACTCATCTTTTATTTACTTTAAAGGTAGGGTAAGTGATTTTTTTGGGTTAAAACAAAAAGTATTTTGTTAAAAGGTTAAAGCACTATATTCTGATAGTAATCATTGCTATAGAGTGTTTGTTCAGTAACAGGAGTCTCCCCGTCTCTCCAGCTCTTTAATAAACAGAAAATACATTTTCTGGTAGGTGTCAAAATCTCAGCCAATCAGGAGAAAGTACCCATTTTTAAGCTTCATTTTTATAGTGTTCCAGTTCCAATTTTGCCTGCTCATTTCTTAGTGTCATCACTTCCAATTTAACTTGTTTAATCTATATCCTGATTGAGTTCTCTATCCTGATTGGATAAAATTGGAAATGAAACTGAAACGAAAATGCATTTTCTGTTTTATAAAGAGCTGGAGAGACATGGAGACTCCTTATATGGACAGGACACTCTATGGTAATGAGCACTATCAGAACATAGACCCATTTTGCAATTATTTGAATAATTGCAAATCACTTACCCTACCTTTAACTCTTTGACTGCCAGAGTATTTTCATAAAGTAATCCCCAAGTGCCAGCGATTTTCGTGTTTTAAAAAATTGTGTTATTTAATTTTCATATAGTTTGTCTATAGCTGCGGTTTTGAACACATACGATGGTTCCACCAGCAGAGAGCAGCAAATAGACACCTCAAACGCCTCACTCACTCACTCACCCCCCCCCCCCCCCCCCCAAACAGGCCCAAACAGTGTCTACGTCAAACCGGATGTGACGTGTCAGATTCTCCGATCGGCCAAAATTACGATGTGATACATGACGGCGATGACTGTTCACCCAGACTATAGATTATAGAAGTGGAGCTCCGTTCGTTTTTTATACCGTGTGAAAAAACGTGTGTTTCCCTATTCTGGCCGAAAATGACCGGGGAAAAAAATTAAAACCGGAAACGGAATCTGCGTCATAAAACCGGATGCAGGTGTGGGTGAAGTAAGTGGAACTCGAAACCTAGAATGAAAAATAATCAGAATAGCGCGATCAGAGATTAAACAATGAACGCGCGTCTAACGCGTCGACGGCCAACTGGACAAACTAGCAATTGACGCGTTATCGAGTCAACCGCAGTCAAAGAGTTAATTACAAGCTAAAATATTAACCTTGGTTGTAAAAAAACAAAGTTGTCCTTTAACTGGAAGAAACGTCAGGCTCTAGAGTGGGAGGCCATCTGCCTCGACCGTGTCGGGGGGGAAAGAACAGAGAGAGAGGGAGAGAGACAGACAGACGAGAGACAGAGAGGGAGATACAAGTAGTAGCAATAACAATAATAGCAAATATAATAGTGTAAGATAGTACGTACATAATACTATAATATAGAAAAACAATAAAGTTATATAATATATAATGGTTTAATATAAGAATGTTGAGATAATATAGTGGTATAGTATAATATAGTAGCAATCCACAATTGTGCTCCATGGAGAGGCCCGTTCCACATCACACTCTTGATCTGCAGCTGGGGGTCCGTAATAACAGTCCATGGAACTGCGAAGTGGCAGACAGCTTCGCAGTTCACACAGTGTTAATTACAATTGCACCGATGGGACATGAACCCACACAAGCAAAGGGAGGAGGAGAAGAGAGAGGACGAGATATAAAAAAGTACTTTGAAAAGCTGTGTGCTAGGCTACTCATGAACCCTCTGCCTCTGCTGCTGTGGATAATAAGTCCACCTGCTAAATGCATAATACAGTCAACCCAGTCAGCGGTATACCTGCTAATGAATAAGAAAAAAAAAATAAGCCAGTTGGTAATTAATTTACCATTGACAGCTCCTTCCTTTGCCCACGTTTTAATTAAATTAATTAATTAAATTAATTAATTAATGTGAGGCATTTGAATTAAATTCATTCAAAAGGTGTAATCCTATTCCTTATACTGTATGTGGGTTTTGTATCGTCTGGTGGAAACCTCACATGTCCAAAACTGTTACTTTTTCTGGATACAAATAAAAAAACAGCAACAAGTAGCAGATCTACAAGCTCGAAACGCATCACTTTGCGCAGCGTTTCGAGCTTGTAGATCTGCTACTTTTGATACTTTTGTGCCTCTGTAGTATGATCAAGTAGGGCGTTAATTTCAGTGGTGGAAGTAAAAGTATCAATACTGCAATGTAGAAGTACTTTGTTACAAATAAAAGTCCATAATTCAAAATTTACTTGAGTAAAAGTACAAAAGTATTGTTATCAAAATGTACTTAAAGTACCAAAAGTAAAAGTACACAAATGTTTGAAAATAGCAGATCTACAAGCTCACAACGCGTCGCATCGTGACGCGTTGTGAGCTTGTAGATCTACTATTTTCAAATAGCCTAGGTATAAAATAGGGCTGAAGTGGTTAATGTTTTAAAATATAATAATTTACATCTGCAAAGTAACTAGTAACTAAAGTTTTCAAATAATTGTAGTGGAGTAAAAGTACAATATTTGACTCTGAGATGTAGTGGAGTAGAAGTAAAAGTATGGACAATTGGACATACTCCGATAAAGTAAACGTACCTAAAAAATGTACTTAGTTACTTTACACCACTTGTTAATTTACGGAAATATGTAGATACAAGGTTTCTTGTCGAACAGCAACGACATACTTCTGTGGGGTCTCTATGGTAATGTCCTCGTGTTGATACACAGTAGTGGTAGTTTGATTATGTTGTGTGTGCTTGTCCCTCTGAAGTAATCAGGATGAATTATTAACTATGAAATGAAATACCCATCTGGACAGAACTGTCATATGAAGGAAAGAGGGAGAAACCAGAGGAAGAGACAGTAAAGAGAGAGAGATTGGAAGCATCTGGTCTGAGAACGGCCTGAAGATACGTAATGAGACAGTGTGAGGTGTTTGAAGTACACACACACGCAAGCGCAAGCAGACCCACGCACAGTGGTGGAAAAAGTACTCAATTTTTTTACTTAACGGGTTCAGTGGAAAGCCAGGGGGCAAAGCAAACCAGAGAGAAGCCACAGAGTGGAGCAGACTGCTGGCAGATAGCAGGCAGGGAGAGATCCAAGTCGACGGGTGACAGTTGAATGGCGGTGAGGCAGAAAAATCCAGAGACAGGGCAGGAAAGGCTGATCACTGTTGACCCGGGAGACAATGGTATGAGCATACAGAATGACTGGGCGGAAAAAAACAAAAACAAGCCACAGAGCCTGGGTGGAAAACGTGACTGACTATAGTGGCAACATGATTTACGCTCTGGCAGCGTGATGGATGTCGAGCAAGTGTTTTATCTATTGTGAGCCGATTAAAACGCGAGAATCACCGAGTCACACTCCTGTATTCATGACAGCGAGATAGAGATAATGGGACGGGTGAGGCATGCGAGTACGCGTGGCGGCCGTGACATAGCTCTTGTGTGCGAACTTGCACAACACTGCAGTCCGGCTGGGGAGGGGTAGCCCTGGTCCAGAGGTCCTTAGTGAGTTCTCTCTAACGCCCTGTCAGGCGCTCGTAGCTCTGCTGATAGACAAAGAATTCCACTGCCTAGCGAGGGCTCCAACTGTAGTAAAAATAAACAAAACTACTTTGCTACTCACCAAAACAAAGGTGTTTTTTTGTTGTTGAAAGTCTATTCTCCAGGGTGGGAACTGGGAAGCCTCTCAACACCTTCTCTGTATAATACACTTTTTGGGAAAAGTAGAAAATAGTCAGCGAGACGGAATTTTTTTTATTTACTCGCAGTGGTGTAAATAATTTACGTCTGGCGGACATATTTTATTTTCTGCAAAAAAAATGTATTATGCAGAGAAGGTGGTTTGCTGAGAGGCTTCCCACCGTGGCGAATAGACTTTCAACAACACAAAACAGCCTTTGTTTCGGTGAGTAGCAAAGTAGTTCTGTTTGTTTACTACATTGGAGCCCTCCCTGTCTATAAGCAGAGCCGAGCGCCTGGCAGGGCGTTAGAGAGAACTCACTAACGCTCTGGACCAGGGCTAGGGAGGGGGTTAATCGTGGAAGGACGAGTGGACCAATAATTATGCTAACCAGGCAGGGTGAAGGTCTGAAGGATCTTTACATTATAGTCGTAAGGACTTACAACTCTATAACTGTCTTCTTTTTTTGTTGTATGTTAACGACATGAAGTCAGCTGTTGGCTGTAATTAAATGGACGATTGATTCAGCCTTATTGGTCTCATGAAGAGAAACCAGAGGTGGAAAAGAACTGAACTACTTAAGGTTAGCAGACAGCAAACTGTCTCTCCACCTCGGAAAAACTGAGTCCATTCTTTTTTGGGTCTAATGCTAAACTGAAGAAGTTGAAAGTAGTGGTAGGTGACTTTGAAGTTATTCAGCCATGGAATCCATTACTTACTTGGGGTTTCTTTTGGATTACAAGCCATCAGGAAGGTAAATCAAAGAGCAAAACTTTCTAGCTAGAATATCCAGCCTTTAAGATAAAGACACCCTGAAAATCCTGGCTGAGGCTCACTTTGAATAGCTGATCTACAAGCTCACAACGCCTCGCAGGAGGCGTTGTGAGCTCGTAGATCTGCTATTTTTGACTTAAGTTCTCCTCAGAATAGAGACGCTAGGGTTCAAGTGGTTAATGTAAATGTAGTAACTCTGAGGACCCCCTAAGGGTCCCGGACCCCCTGTTGAAGACCCCTGGGGGTTATATAGGGGGTTAAGATTGGTGATCTATGTTGAAATATGAACATGAGCTTCACATTTGATGTGATGTGGACTACAGTTCCTTCACATCAACTGTGAAGCTCATGTTCATAAAATCATGCCATTTCAGCATACTATAGCGTTGAAACAATTTGTCTTCAGAGCATGCAGTAGCCTACAATAATAAAGAAACATATCCTCAAAGCTGCGTGTAGGAGTTAACACCAGTTATATCATTTCTATACAAACGGCATGATTATAGTTAAATGTGTCTGGTCAACAGAGGTACATAATGACAGGTATAACACAAAGACAAGAGCATGCCCAAGAGCATGCTTTTATCATTGGTCATCCGTGTCATCCTCCTGAGGCTTGAACAACCAGCAGCGTAATTTTAATCTTTAGCTGTGCCTTTGTTCTTGGAGCCCTCCGCGTTGCAGGCAGAGACCAAGCTGAGGAAGAAGTACTCATCTTCATCCGGTGCCTTGTTGACAGCCTCAAGCGGTCCCTTGTGATATTCATTCATCACCGCCGGTTGTTGTTCTGTTCCACGTCGAGGACGTTTGCTTGGTCGGAGGGTTGGACGGTAATCTCAACACTGTGCGGGGCCCTTGAAGGCCGTGCAAAGGGATCCACAACCTAGTATGATGTGAGATAAACCTTTACTGAGGGATATTTGGGTGTTAAAGCAGTCAGAAGTACATTAACACTCATGTCGTGGTACGGTAGTTCTGCCTGGAGCACAGGGCAGAGATCATAGTGGAGACATCGAGGCTCTTACAAGCTGTCAAATATCATAATGTATTGTAGAATATTATAAGTGATGGTGAAATATAAAGGTTAGACATAATCAACCGTATAATTTCTTCCTCAAGTGAAAACAAGGTTGAAAGTAAAAATATGTACAGTCTCATCAATCTATATATAGGTGTGTAGAGTGGCTTACATACCCTAGTTCCCTGGGTCTCAAAGGGACGGGCTGCACTGTGTGAGGCCTGTGCAGGTTGTTCAAGGGTCTCCACAAACCGGGATGAGATAAGACAAACCTTTACTGAACCGTGAAGGGAAATTCAGGTGTCATAGCAACAGATGTACAGCTGAACGTGAGTGATGGGAGTGGTTCACTTACGCTAGCTATAGATTCCCCATACATCTGGCGGTCCTCTTCCTATACGAATATAATACACCATTTAAACATCGAGGAACTGAAAATTTGGAAAAACTCCAGTAAAGTCAAAATACCTCAAAATTGTACGTAAGTACAGTACTTGAGTAAATGTGCTTAGTTACTTTACACCACTGATTATGCCTGTATATCTTGGTATAATGGAATTTCTATGAACCTGAAGAAGAAACTTCAGACCTCTCAAAACAAATTGGTTAGATTGATCCTTAAGTTGCATCCTTGAACTCATCTTCTCCCTGCCCACTTCACCAGCCTCGGGTGGCTTAGAGTGGAGGAGAAAGTATCCCGAGGTAGCTCTACTGATTGTGTGATCCATTCCATAGTTGTGGCCATTTGAATGTGGGTGTTTTTTGCCCCAAAACAACAGAAAGCAGAGACAATGCCTTTTCATTTTATTTTTTTCACAAGGAACTGGACATGCTGAAGGAACATTCCTTCCATGCGCTACGTCCTACCGGGGGAAAAAATCTCCCCTGTCAGGTGATAAGAAGCGGCCTGCTCACTCCTCATGCATTGAAGGAAGCATGAGCTCAGTTCGGGGCTCTCCCCAGGCTGGCAGAGGGAGAGTAGCGCCCAGGATTACAGCTTAGGCTGTTACAAAAATTGTGGGAGAAAAAAATAAATAAACCCTCTTGTGATTTTTGATTCTCGTCCAATTGCCTGCAGGCAAGAGTGGTCAGTTCTTAAGAAATGCCAGTGTTTTGTAAGTGTTTTTTGTTTTGTTTTTGAATAGTCATCATATATCATATAATATCATCATATCCTCTTGATGTATCTTTCTGTAAGGGTCTCTTTTAATCAAAATCTCTATTAGAGTTGCTATTCCGTTTCACACAGAGAAATTGGCCGTAGGCATTATTTGGATAGTGTGATACAGGGTGTTGACTTTGTTAATTTCTGTGGGTTTTGAATAAACTGATCTGTGTAATGTTCCCTAATTGCTCTTAAAGGGGTATTCACTTCAAAACACTTCTGGGGTAGTTTTCACTTATATTCAGGCTTTTGTCTGCAGTGCACCTCAGACAGTTTTTAACATTCAACATTTAGATATTAGATTTGATCAGATGCGCCCCCCCCCCCCCCCTCCTTTATAAGGCCATTCAACCTCAAACGTACCAGGTTAACCATGTTGACCTCATTGAAAACACACATCCACGCGTCCGGTGACTGACATTGACCTGATGGTAAAATGTATGCTTTGAGCGACAAGTGTCAAGCGATGCATCGCAGCACGTGTCTCGCGACGCTCCAATTTATTTGCTTTTCCCGCCCAATTTATTATCTCTGTGTTGTCACTGCTGTCGTATCCTACTGACTCACCTGCCAGTGAGGAGCCTCCACCGGGAGGACGTAGAGCCTTCGTCCTACTTCTCCCGCCCAACACTCCCTGCTGACAGGTGCCGCCCCAGCCCGTAGGAACACATGCAGTGACAATTAACCCCCCCCCTGCCCGGCTTCACTCCCCCGAACACGGGCCAATTGTGTTCGAATACGATGCTCGACCAAGCAACAAAGCTCCACGGTGGATTTGAACCCACAACCTCCCCCGGTCGTGGGCAGTGGTGGAAAAAAGTACTCAAATTCTTTACTTAAGTAAAAGTACCAATACTGCAATATAAAAATACTCTGTTACAAGTGAAAGTGCAGAATTAAAAATGTACTTGAGTAAAAGTACAGAAGTATTGGCATCAAAATGTACTTAAAGAACCAAAAGTAAAAGTACTCAAATGTTTGAAAATAGCAGATCTACAAGCTCACAACGCGTCGCGATGCGACGTGTTGTGAGCTTGTAGATCGGCTATTTTCAAATAGCCTCGGTATAAAATAGGGCTAAAGTGGTTAATGTGTGTTCTATTACATCATAATTTATATCTGCAAAGTAACTAGTAACTAAAGTTTTCAAATAAATGTAGTAAAGTAAAAGTACAATATTTGCCTCTGAGATGTAGTGGAGTAGAAGTAAAAGTATTGGAAATTGGATATACTCAAGTAAAGTACAAATATCTCAAAATTGTACTTAAGTAAATGTACTTAGTTACTTTACACCACTGGTCGTGGGCACAGCGCCACCCGAGGGCCCCAAACCGAGTTTTAAGCATTCATACGGTCTGAGTTTTAAGCATTCAGTATAGGCTACCGTCTGCAATTTACCAACAGTGTCGGCACAAAATGTAAACAAGGAAGTGAATTTGGTCTCGTGCATCTCGTCTTCCAACCAACCAGAGTGAGGGACAATTTATGAAGCTTCTATACCCTTCATTCTTTTTTAAGGTACGCTCCACGGTCGGTGGATGTCTTCCGCAAACTGTTTTTGTCGTTATGACATGTTGCTCCAAGCATAAATTGGCCTTTAAACTGTTATACACACACACACACACACACACACACACACACACACACACACACACACACACACACACACACACACACACACACACACACACACACACACACATACACACACACACACACACACACACACCACACACACTCTCTTCTTGTATTTAATTATCACCGTTCTTTCTTTTCTCATTCTATATCCGTCTCTCTCTCTCTTCACCCTGCAGCCTTTCTCCACTCCCCCTCGCTTTCTCTCTCTTTCTTCTCTTCGACTTGAATTATTGCTCTCTTTTCTTCTCTCAAATCCATTCTTGTCTCACTTTTGCCACCCCCTCCTCCTCTCTCTATATTTATCTCTCCATGTTTTCCTTCCGTCCCTTTGTCCTTCTCAGTCTTTTGGTCTCTAATTGTTTCCATCTTTCATCTGCTCTCCTCTCAGTAGTAGAAGGTAAAGCAAAATAGCTCATCATCACCTCTCTCTCTGTCTCTCTGTCTGTCTGTCTGTCTGTCTGTCTGTCTGTCTGTCTGTCTGCCTGTGTCTCTCTCTCTCTCTCTGTCTGTCTGCATCCTCACTCGCTCTTTCTGCCTCACACCTCATTGTCTCTGTGTCTTCTACTCTTCAGTGTTTAACAGTAATGTCATAACATGTGTTCTGTGCATCTCACTGTGTGTGTGTGTGTGTGTGTGTGTGTGTGTGTGTGTGTGTGTGTGTGTGTGTGTGTGTGTGTGTGTGTGTGTGTGTGTGTGTGTGTGTGTGTGTGTGTGTGTGTGTGTGTGTGTGTGGTGTGTGTGTGCGCGCGCGCGTGTGCGTGCATGCTTTTCAAGTGAGACACAGGAAATGAGAGGAGCTCAGTTTGACGGTCGTGTGGCTTTGCACGGTCGGTTCCGACGGATCAATTTCACCTCACTGTGAATATCTGTGATGTTATGACAGACAACACACTGAGAGAGAGAAACATAGAAGAAGAGACACAGAGAGAGACATGCAGTGACCATAGAGAGAGAAAGAAAAAAGTGAGAAAGAACAGCAAAATCACTGGATTAATAAACTATGAACAGGTGAGTTACAAGGTGGGGGGGGGGGGGGCTTTTCTGCCTTTATTTTTCATAGTACAGGGTAGAGTAACAGGACACAGTGAGAGAGACTTATATCTGAGTGCCCAGAAGTTTTCGCCAGCCTCTCGCATACAAACGGGAGGGACGAGGAAACCTCTGGGCCAGAGCCCTGGTATTTGTGTACGGGATGTAACTTACGCTCAGAATCTGAGCGGACACGCCTCTTACCGGTCTGAGAGCTGTGCAACTCGTCTAGACAGTCCGACGAGAGGCAAACAGCAGTAAACAATGGCGGCCGCAATTTCTCAAGGAGAAATTGCTTCCCGTCGCTCCTATTTACATGCAACACCCACTGCATGTGGATCCCGCCCCCTTTTCTTCATTGGCTGTTGATTTGAATCAGAACGCAGTGGCCGCGCCCCTGCTGTCCAGGCTCTGAGGCGAAGTCTCCCAGACTACCCAAAACCTAGCCCTGACCACTCTACTCACCAACTCTATTCTCTCATGTGTTTAATAAACGTCAGAATGTCAGACAAGAGGGACGTGGTGTGACGCTGCCTGGTGCCATCTTGTTCTCCCAGCTCTCCACTCAAATGAATCGTCGCTGACCACCCTTAACCCAATTAAGACCAGGAACGCATCTGTGTACGTTTTTTTAGATTGCTTGGGCTATTCAAAAATAGCAGATCTATAAGCTCACAGCGCGGCACCGAGTGCCTCACTATGAGCTTGTATATCTGCAATTGTTGTTATTTTTATCCTGAAACATTTTGAAATGATTTGAATATATATAAACATTTGTAACTCAAATCTTTGCTTCTGGGGGTCACTGGAACAAAAATATTTTCAGATGGGGGTCCGCGGCCAAATACATATAATTTGTGGGTGGTCCTTGACCAATATGTATTTAAAGATTTCCCAAAAAAAACATGATTTAAAAAAGAATAGCAGATCTACAAGTAGGAGCTTGTATATCTGCTGTTTTTGGATAGACCAAAGAAATCTAAAAATGACACAGATGCGTTCCTGGTTTTAATGGGTTAATTACAAGGAAAACTCTAAGGACCCACATGGAGGATCTACTTAATTTAACACTGATGAATAGAAGAAGAATTAAGAGGAAAAGCAAAGAAAGACAAATGAATGAATGGAGAGGAAGTGAAAGAGGTAAACCCACAGAGGGAGAGAGAGAGTCCCGGGTTGATCCCGGTAATGGAATGAGATTGGACAGGAGGTCAATGGAATCTTGATCTCCAATTAGGAGAAAACGGATGGATGTAATAACACCCGAATAATAACACAAATACAGGAGAGAGAGAGAGAGACTGAAGATAATGAGGAGAGAGAGAGAGAGAGAGAGAGGAGAGAGAGAGAGAGAGAGAGAGAGAGAGAGAGAGAGAGAGAGAGAGAGAGAGAGAGAGAGAGAGAGAGAGAGAGAGAGAGAGAGAGAGAGAGAGAGAGAGAGAGGGAGGGAGGGAGAGAGAGGGGGAGAGAGAGGGGGAGAGGGAGAGAGGGAGGGGGGTGACAGTGAGTAATGGTTTGTATTCCCAGTTGGAGGGTTATGTTTGTAGGTGGGAAGGTTGGAATGAAGCCCACGTTTCAGTTCCACTCTCAGACTGACACACACACCTACGGAACTCACACACACACACACGCACACGCACTCACACTCACACTCACACATACACATACACATACACACACACACTCACATACACGCACACCTGCAAAACAGTATTCTCAAACATACACACACACACACACACACACACACACACACACACACACACACACACACACACACACACACACACACCCCTACGGAACTCACACATACGCACACACACTCACACATACACACACACACACACACACACACACACACACACACACACACACACACACACACACACACACACACACACACACACACACACACACTCACATACACTCACACCTGCAAAACAGTATTCTCAAACATGCACTCACGCACACACACACACACACACACACACACACACACACACACACACACACACACACACACACACACACACACACACACACACACGTGCATGCAGTATTCATGCGCACACAGTAAACACAGGCACATGCACACATGAGTGCATTTGTGCACCTACTGTACTGTACACAGATGAATAACATTATTCAGTATTATGGTAATGGTGTGGAGTCCCTGGATGGGAGAATTCAAGGCGTGAAAGGCATAGAGCAGTTGAAGAAGTAAAATAAAATTAGATAATTTTTCACCTATCCCATCCAATCCATTATAAGTGTTGCTGTGTGTATAATATGATGCATTGCATATTGAAGCAGTATTATTGACTGGCGTCTCTGCGGTTTTCTGAGCATTGTTGTCTTTATTGAGCCGATATGATCGAGCTCCTGTGTTTTGTTTTCACATATCTGGCGTAACGCATTGATCCAGCACGATTCAAGATTTACATTTAAAACAAAGGGAGGAAGCGCTGTGTGCCACTGCCTGGGTTCAGTGCAGTGTTGATTTTGACCGCAAATTTTGATTTAGTTTTCGTCACAGTCTTTTGAATAAAATGCTGTTTAGTTTTAGTCATATTTTAGTCATCTGAAATGTTTCACTTTTAGTCTAGTTTTAGTCGACTAGATATCATACGATTTTAGTCGTCTAAATCTGCAGTTGATTTAGTCTAAAATGTATTTTTAGCGGGGCAGTGATGGCATCGAAATGGTTTTAACTTGCTTGCCAAAGATAGTTGATCTACAAGCTCGCTGTGAGCTTGTAGATCAACTGTCTGCTGTCTGTGACAGCCGCGCGCAACCCATGATGACTTGTCTTAGCTCTACTGGATCTCTTCCCCACTAGATCCCTCCCTAACATTTTAGTCTAGTTTTAATTTTTTGACGAAATTGTCAGTATATTTAGTCATAGTTTTAGTCGTCATAGCTTAGTTTTTATTTAGTTTTCGTAAGTGAAAAAAGGTAGTCAACAGACAGTGGCTTTGTCAACAGGTGCTCTTTTTTTTTTAAAGATTTGTTTTTGGCTTTTTTGCCTTTTGATAGTTGTTTCAGTGAAGATGGACAGGCAAGACGGAGAGAGAGAGATGGGGAGAGACACGCAGCAAAGGTCGTCGGGAACGGGACTCGAACCCACGGCGCGCTGACAGGCTACATTAGGGTTTAAGTGCCCGGACCGCTAGGCCAGCGATCACAGTCCAAAACAAAGAAGCTATTTTCACATAAACAAAATAAAACCAGGCCATTTCTTTTTATCTAATGCATCTAATGCATCAATAATGGGTTTTGTCTACTGTAGGGAAGGAATGCTGAGTCACTGCGTCTTCAGGTGAAAAACAACTTGAACAAAAGATGAATAAATAAAGGCGGTCATCTAAGCGGAAAAGTGGTCTAGTTTAACATAAATGCAAGAAGACGCAGGCGAAACTTGGATAGGAAAACAAAGTAACATTTTTCCATCACTCACAGGCAGCGGCCTAACGAGGTAACAGTGGGCCTCAAAGCGGGGTGGTTTTTCTCCTCTACAATTATTTGAAAACTTCAGTTACTATAGTTACTTTGTAGATTTTAGTACTTTTTTTCACCACAGTATGGCAGCTCCAGCTTATTTATAACATTTCAGGCTCTAGAGAAATGACAACGTTATTAAAAGATTATGCTGTGTGTAAAAATTGATAACTGATAACCTGAAACCAAGCATGCTTGTGAAAGCCTTGAGTGTATACTTCCTCTTGGAGTGTATGGACAGGGAGGCTTACAACAAAGCATGCCATCTGAAAGCATGTTTGTGATGTACAAACATGCTTTCAGTACAATGTCATGGTCATACAGTACCTCTTCTATTCCATACAATCTTGTGTACAATCCTGTTTACACTCGGATGGAACGCTTTACAGTTACCTTTGAATTCCCCATTCAAAAATGCATTTCCAAAAGGTCCAAAAGCACATTTCATCCAGTTCTACCATCCATGACGATTGGCCACTCAAAATTATAATTTCTTTGAGCCTCTGGGAGGTGATGGCCTACTACTCCTGTCCACGTTATAAATGAAAAACATGTATGACTAGAATGAAGAGTAACGGTCTTTTCTGTTATGGTTTTGACAGTAGCCCCATTTGGAACCTCTCCCTCCGCTGTAGCTCTGACACGAAGTCCCACATTCAGTGGTGTAAAGTAATTAAGTACATTTACTCAAGTACTGTACTTAAGTACAATGTTGAGGTACTTTTACTTTTCTGGAGTATTTCCAATTGTCTATACTTTTACTTCTACTCCACTACATATCAGAGGCAAATATTGTACTTTTACTCCACTACAATTATTTGAAAACTTTAGTTACTAATTACTTTCCAGATATAAATTATTACATTATAAAACATAGATTAACCACGTTAGCCCTATTTTATACCTAGACTATTTGAAAATAGCCGATCTACAAGCTCACAACGCGTCGCGATGCGACGCGTTGTGAGCTTGTAGATCTGCTATTTTCAAATATTTTAGTACTTTTACTTTTGGTACTTTAAGTACATTTTGATGCCAATACTTTTGTACTTTTACTCAAGTAAATTTTGAATTCTGGACTTTTACTTGTAACAAAGTATTTATATAATGCAGTATTGATACTTTTACTTAAGTCAAACATTTGAGTACTGTTTCCACCACTGATGATTCTTACCCTTTTCCGCACATCGTCTCCAAAAAATAAAGGTTGTCCCGCCTGCTCTCAGATGTTTTAAATTTTAGCGCTCAAGAAAATCAAACCGACGGGTTGAAACAAGCATGTAAATTGCTTTTTTTGTTCAGCCTGTGGCATGTTTTTACAATGGAATCATGCGTAAGAATCATGCATGGTGGAAAATA
Source organism: Gymnoscopelus braueri (assembly GCF_963280865.1). Classification (NCBI taxonomy): domain Eukaryota; kingdom Metazoa; phylum Chordata; class Actinopteri; order Myctophiformes; family Myctophidae; genus Gymnoscopelus; species Gymnoscopelus braueri. The sequence continues at coordinate 44,480,767 of NC_137620.1, read as the reverse complement.
TAAAGTCTGTGGTTATAGCAGTGAGTGAGACAGCAGGTTGGAAAACAAAGCCATGGTGAGCCGTGGTGGAAGAAGTACTCGGATATATTACTTACGTAAAAGTAGCAATACCATAATATAAAAATACTCTGTTTCAAGTAAAAAGCCTGCGTTCAAAATGTTACTTCAGTAAAAGTACAAAAAAATTATTGCCATCAAAATATACTTTAAGTACCAAAAGTAAAAGTACTAAGATGCTTGAAAATAGCCAATCTACAAGCTCACAACGTGTCGCGATGTGACACGTTGTGTGCTATTTTCAGAGCACAACACCCGAGCGCCACCAAACATAAAATAACTTGTCTTTTAGTTCTACTGGATCTCTTCTCCACTCGTCCCTCACTAACATTTTAGTCTAGTTTTTATTTGTTTTACGAAATTGTCAATATATTTAGTCTTAGTTTTAGTGATCGTAGCTTGAAGAAAGGTAGTCGACAAACATTTTTCGTCATAGCTTTAGTCAACGAAATCAACTCTGCACTGTACTGAACTAAATGGAACAGACATTTTGATTTCTGATTTCATTAGCTGGTGCGAGAGCAACCAGGTAGTCTGGGGTCCTGGGGTCCACATTGGTATCATTGGACCTGTGAAGGAAGTAAGAAGTGGCCCAATTTCTCTCCATGCTTCCCCCCCCCCCTTTTTTTGTACATATATTTTTTTAAATTTTCATGCTTTTTTTTTTTGTACATAGTGGTATTTTTTCTGTATTATCTGTATTTTCATGTTGATTTTTGAACTGTTTGTTTGCTACTATATATGTCTATGAAATTAATTCAAGGACCCCAACGGAAACAAGTCCGCAAGGACTTTTTTGGCCGGACCTTTTAGACAAAAGCATTATAAATGTAACTGTTGTTTTAAATTCTTTTGCCTAATAAAAATGTCAATCAATCAATCAATCAATCTCCAATATGGCTGCTGTGCATAGAGCCTATTCATCAACCGAGGGCATAGCATTCATATACATTAAGTATTCAAATTGTTTGTTTTTAAATGCATGCACTTTAACTATCCTCACATCTAAAACAATGTTTACGTCCCTATACAGCTCACCATACATCCTAAAGCGTACAGTAAGTACCCTTACTTCATTATCCCCACCAAAATGCTTTTAATTATAAAGCCCCAGCCGAATTGGAACAATCTTCCCAGTTCCCTTTGATAATAAACCACTTTAATGTCTTTAAAGCATCTATCCTTATACTCATCTTCAAATAACCTGCTCCTGCTTCTAAAATGATTGTTTTCTGTCTTCTATAATCCGTCCTGTGAATTATAGGGAATGCACTGCAATTAAATGTTTGTATTATGTGTATTCGTATGGGGGTTTGTACTTTTACTTCTACTCCACTACATCTCAGAGCTAAATATTATACTCCACTACAATTATTTGAAAACTTTAGTTACTTTGTAGATTTGGATTATTATTACAAAACATACATTACCCACTTCAGCCCTATATGCTCACAATGCGACGCATTGTGAGCTTGTAGATCGGCTATTTTCAAAAGATGTTTTACATTTTATACATTTGAAAACTGGGGGACATTCTGCATAATAATTGCTTTCTACTTTTGGTACATTTTGGTACCAATACTTTTGTACTTTTACTCAAGTAAATTTCAGATTATTTTACTAGTATTTCTACATTGCAGTATTGATACTTTTGCTTAAGTAAAGAATGTGAGTACCTTTTCCACCACTGGTGGGAGCGGACAGTTTCAGGAGAGCTTTTGTTTTTGTTTTTGCCAAGTTGTTCTTGTTTATGCATGCATGGATGTATTTGTTATATTGATCTATTGTACTCTCTGTATTTTTGTGATAAGGACCCTCTCGAAAACGAGGGGATACATCTCAAGGGGTTATCCTTTCAATACATATTATACAAATGTGTTTTGGCCTTACAGTATATCAATTAGGGCAGCAGATTTGTTTTTGTTTTTCTGCCAGTGCCCCGTGGGGATTTGAGGTCGAGGTTGTTCCCCCCCCGTTCCTCTGTTTACGATTCAGGCATGCAGGGAGATTTGATTTATGCTTTTTCTTTGGATTTTGAGTATAGATTAGTCTAACTTGTTTATTTTCCAGGTAGTGTGTTTTGGTTTGTTGTCTTGGTCTTACCCCCCTGAAGTTTTATGATTCCGTTCTTTTTCAGTCCCTGTTTATCAGGCTATTGGCAACCGTAGGTATTGGAAATAAATGCAACTTTATTACACGTGAGTTGTATTCCTTTTTAGACTTGTTGTGTTGCTCCCCTGTCATGGTGCATTTATATAGCGCTTTTATCTAAAGCGCTTTACATAGATTGTGCATTACATTCACCCATTCACACACACATTCATACACGGATGGAGGAGGAAACCATGCAAGGCACCAACCTGCTCATCGGGAGCAATTAGGGGGTTTCAGCGTCTTGCTCAAGGACACTTCGAAACTAACTCTGGGGGAGCACGGGATCGAACTCCCTGAGCCACTGCCGCCCTATATCAGTTGTATAACAATTGTCATAACAAATCATTTCTGCCATTAACCCATTAAGACCTGGAACTGTGTCATTTTTAGATTCGAGCTAAAAAGCATTTTTTTACACTTTGGCTATTCAAAAATAGCAGATATACAAGCTCATAGCGCGGCACCGAGTGCCGCGCTACGAGCTTGTAGATCTGCTATTTTTGAAAAATCGAGAAAATGTGTGCAAATCTTTGAATATATATATTTTTAAAGCGAACATTTTTAACTCAAATCGTTGCTTCTGGGGGTCCCTGGAACAAAATATTTTGATGGGGGTCCGCGGCAAAATACATATAATTCTGGGGGTCCTTGACATGAAAAAGATTGAGCACCACTGATATAGAAACATGCGTTTTTCAGAAAACTGTTGAGATTTAGGAGACATGTAGAATCGGCCTCAGGTCTCAATGGGTTAAAGCGTATACTGTATACTGCAAATGATGTTTACCTTCAAAGGGCATTGCTGTTGAAGCAAGTGCACAGCATGGTACCAACATGCTTCCCCCCCCCCCCCCCCTGGCCCATTGCATCATATCCCCACCTGGCTGCTCTTGACAGATGCAGGAGCTGTAGCTGCCAACATTCCCACAGTCAGTTCTGTAAAACCAGCCCCCCCCCCCCCCCCCCCCCCCCCGCAGGTGCATTGGGCAATCCAACACACATGCAAGATGGAACCAGGAACCAGTGTTGCCATGTCCGCTTATTATAAGCGACTATATAATGGGCTTGTTATTCTGTAAGGTTGCTTGTAAATATTGGTAGTTGCGGGTTGCGGGTTTTTCATGTCAAGGACATGAATTGTTCGACTTTTTCATAGATACATGTAGATCTACAGGCTCACAACACGTCACTTTGCTTGTAGATCTGCTATTTTGCAAAATATGTTTTATACATTTTGATGTTCATAGGACTCCCAAATGAATATGGATTTGTCCGTGGAGCCCCATCTGGAAATATTTTGTGCCAGGGACTCCATACAAGATACAAGTGTTGTCAAAATGTTTCAAAAACTATTCCAAATATTCCCCTTGTTGTTTTGAAGATTTCTTGTAGATCAGCTATTTTCAAATAGCCGACGTTCAAAGTGCTTTGTTTGGGCTTGTTATTTTAGAGACCCGGTTACTTGTTTCTCTCACAATATCTGGCAACACTGCCAGGATCCCCTATAAAATGCACTGCAGCACGTGCGCCGTGCCATATATACCCTCCATCCACTCTGTGATGTAAAGGAGTGAAATCTAGTCCACATAGTCCTTTGTTTACCACGCTGTTATAGTTTTTACAGCAATTAAAAAAACATTACACGTCAGCCAGATCCCAAGTTAATATGACAATATTATATTCATATACCTTCAAAGAAAAATGCAACAGGGAAACTGTAAGAGAAGCTGGCATCGTCACATGATACCGATTGGGAGAAGTCCACAGTGGTGCAAGTCTGTGAAAAAAGTTGCATAATCTATCTGCATAACACCAAAATGTGGAGTTAAAGGATGACTTCACCCCATTATCTTCATTATAATTAGTCCTCACCAGTGGTGGAAAAAGTACAAATGTTTTACTTAAGTAAAAGTATCAATAATGCAATGTAGAAATACTCGGTTAGGGCGCGCTCTCACCGCACTTTTATTTTACCTCTGGGGCAGAATCTGCCAATGCATTGTCAATGTGAATGCGTGGATTCACGCAAGAGCGGATTTTCCCGCTTGTCGCGCAGACCTTGCGTTTATCTGCTCTACGCGACTTGTCCATTGGAAGCAGAAAACTGCTGGAGGCAGGAGCTGATTTTCCCCCTCTGTCCAATCGGGTGAGTCGAAGGCAGACCGTCCCAAGACTCAGGAAGCACCATGGTGCTCAAGGCAGCAGGCGGTGCGGGCTACGGGGAGGCTCCTGAAAGTGAGTGACAGGCACGTCACTCCCGTTTTTTAGAATCCGCTGGCTGCAAAAAAACTGTGGCCGCGCACAACCTGCGTTTAACAGCGGCCAGCCAACTTTTGGTGAGAGCGCGCCCTTACAAGTAAAAGTCCGGAATTCTAAATTTACTTGAGTAAAAGTACTTTTAGTAGTATTGTTGACAAAATGTTCTTAAAGTACTGGTAGGTGGGTTTCTGAAGTGTCCACAGACCACAGCCCTCCTCTGAGACACAGAGGGAGTAGAGAATTTCATGGTACCATTTTATCATGAGCATTAGTGAGGACCAATTATATGAAGATGGGTTGAAAATGGGTCGTTCTTTAACATGACTGAAGCGATGGTTTGGAAGATGTTTTCATGAATTACTGCGATTGAACATTTGCATAATTATGTCATGAATTAGTACACCATCATTTAAGATGCATTTCTATTTGTACTGTAGAATTACGTAAGATATTTTGCCTTAAAGCTGATAGAGTTACCTTAGCTATAACTATTACCTTAGCTGTGAGAGAGATGAAGCAGGGACCCCTACATTGTATAAAATTATGTTGCAGAAAAACATTTTCATAGATTTCATGGATAGTTTCATAGACTTGTTTGACAGCACCATCATCAGTGTTGTGTCAATTCATGTTTTTTTTGGTTTGTTGACTTATCTTTTCTATTGATATGTTGGATCAACGTTAATGTGTATTTTCATACATTTAACTGCTGTTTTCCCCTTCTACACCACATTAGCTGAAAATAGCCGATCTACAAGCGCAGCGTGAGCTTGTAGATCGTCTATTTTCGGCTAACGTTCCCCTCAGAATAGGGATGCTAGGGTCCAAGTGGTTAATGCAAAAAGTAAAAAAAGTTCCTATCACACAAAGATTTGGAGACCCCTCTGTAGTAACTCTGAGGAGCCCCTAGGGGTCCCCCGGACCCTCTGTTGAAGACCCCTGCCCTAAGCATAATATAGGTACAATACCTCAATCATGTTGTATGCATGATGAATGTTGTCCTTGACATTCAGTCTTTTATGTGCAAAGAATGCCTTTAGAATGGAAGAATTCCACTATAGATGCCTCACTTTTGGCAGGAACATTCATAGTATCCTACCATAAAGAGAACCATGTTACCATGGTGATGTAGTGTTGTGAACTTGTCATGAACTTAAAACAAACGAGGTTAAGCCTCCTGAGGGAATGCACTCACATCTGACTAAATAGCAAGTGAGTATAATGAGCAGCAATTAAGTGTGTTGGCGCTTTTAATGGACCATGCACAATGCAAACAATTAAGCTTTGTATTCGGAAAAGATAGAATATCCATATTTGTCTCAGCCAGGCCGAAAGGCATGGCTGAGACTATGTTTTGCACCCTGTCCGTCCGTGTGTCCGTCTGTGAGCAGCTAATCTCTCGCACTGTTGGCCTGGTCGCTGTGAAACTGTGCACACACACTCCCTGGACGCCAAAGCAGAACGTCTGACCCGAAGTTTTCAGATTGGCCTGTTATAGCGCCACCAGGAGGCCAATTTTTGCAAAACACCTTTTTTGATATGACTCCTTCAGATTCTGTCCCAAAATCACGCACGTCGGTACACAGTATATCTATAGTCATGCATGTGATCAAGACGGATGTGTCCGATATTTCATGTTCCATCCTATTTGGCTAACATTGGCTTCCAAAGTGTACAGGATTGGTCTTGAACAAAATGTCTTATTTGAACCTGGAGAGAGACAGAGGCAGGCAGACAGACAGACAGACAGACAGACAGACAGACAGACAGACAGACAGACAGACAAATAGAGAGTACAGTACAGTACGTTTCCCATAGAGGTATAATATAACTAGAGGGCGGATTGCCCCGCCCCCAGCTATCATTTCAATGAATGTGCTCAGTGGCGTTTTGAAGCACCCGGAAGCCTGCCGGAAGTAGAATTATTGAGTCGTTTTTGGACACACATAGAGTTATGAGCATGCGCACTAGTGTCCTTTTTGCGTCCTACGGCAGCCCGGTTGCCAAGGAATGAACGCGAGATATTTATTAAATACACTCGAGATGCATATTTATATGTAAATGCATATATATATTTATGTATAATATGTTTACATATGTATTTGTATATATATATAAATATCTCTCAGTATGTTTTGCTCGTGCATGCATTTCTCCCCGCCTGCAGTTCCAGCTTTGGCCACTGGGGTGGTCGGCTTCAATGTTTCTCAGCAACTCTGGGGGCTTGACGTTTCCCAGGCAAATGAGAAGCAGACGAAGAGATTAGGAGAGAGAAACATGAGAGAATGGGGGGCTGCTCTGTTTCAGTCTGCTTCAGGACTGGTAGAGAGAATAAAAGAGAATAAGAGAGTATGGAGGAGAAGGGAAGCGATGAGACAAGACTCCAGAGAACAGGAGAGAGGAGAGGAGAGGAGAGGAGACCTGTCTAATGTAATAAGCAGACTGGAAGGAAGGGCTGATGGAGAAGCAAGGAAGGTGGAGAAGGAAACAATAGGCTCTATGCACAACAGCCATTTTGGAAAGTAATTGGGCCTCTTCCTTACTTCCTTCACAGGTGTCACCAATGATTCTAATGAAGGCTCTGTTCCATTTACCACAGTGGTTCTCAAACCTTTTAATTTCAAGGACCCCCCATAACTCTTGAGAGAGTACAAATGGAACCAAATGTGACCCGTACACTCTCAGAGTTACACACCCGCAAGGGGCCATTTGGAAGCCCCCTCAAGGGACCCATGAGGGTACCTAGGTCCACACTTTGAGACCCACTGGTGTAGCAGAGTGTTTCCAGTGAGCCAACATGCACAATATCAGCACCCTGACTCTGTTTGACCAGAATGGAACAGAGCCTTCATATTAGTATCAATGGTAACACCTGTGAAGGAAAGTAAGAAGAGGCCCAATTTCTTTCCAATATGGCTGCTGTGCATAGAGCCTATTGTGAGAGAAGAGGGGATGCACATGGCCAGAAAAAGAGAGAGGACTAGAAGAATGTGCTCCTCGGAGTGCAGGTCTCCGCCAGCGCAGGTATAGCTTATTGTGGGCCAGCAATGTTTCATGGCAATCGGACGCCGCGTTAACGATTTGAGGCATTTTGTTCCAAAACGGGGCCACTCCTGCAAACTTTGTAAGCCAAACAGATCCGTCTTGATCACATGACTATAGAGATGACGTGTACCGATCGGCGAGATGTTTGGACAAAATCTGTGAGAGTAATATAAAAAATGGGTTTAGCGGCCTCCTGGTGGCGCTATAACAGGCCCATGTTTTTACTTGGCCTCCAAGGAGCGTGCGTGGAAAGTTTCACACCGATCGGACCAACGGTGCCGGAGATTAGCTGCGCCTGTTATAGTGCTACCATGAGGGCCCGATTGGAAACATTTAGGGTGGCATTTCTTCCTTGGTCTAGTGCAGGGGTCTTCAACAGGGGTCCGAGACCCCTAGGGGGTCCTCAGAGTTACTACAGGGGGGGCCGCCAAATCTTTGTGTGATAGGATCATGTTTTTTACATTGACCACTTGAACCCTATAGACCATATTCATATTGCCATATTGCTATTAAGTTAATCAGACGCTGTGTTCCTGATTTGAGGCATTTTGTTCCAAACGGGCCGCTCCTGCACACTTTGGAAGCCAATTCTATCCAATCAGGATGGAACATGAGAAATCAGACAGATCCGTCTTGATCACACGACTATAGAGATAGTGGCCCTCATTTATCAAAGTGGTGTCGACCAAATAATGGGCGTACGGCGGGATCACCGCAATTGTCGGCATTTATCATTTCATCGTGACTTTGACTTTGATGTATACGGCCCGCTCAGATCTCACATCAGGTGTGAGGGCATGTAGGATTTGTCTACACCTTGTTTGTTCCATCGTAGACATGCAGGGCAGCATTGTCTGACCATCTGACAGGCATCTGACAGGCACCTTTACAAAAAATGTAAAGGCATATGTCCAACGTGTCATATACGCACAACACATAGGTAGACCATCATCTTTTGCAACAGGTGACATAATAATACATTACATTACATTACAGTCATTTAGCAGACGCTTTTATCCAAAGCGACTTACAATAAGTGCATTCAACATAGGTAGGGAACGAAACTACTAATCACCAGAAGTCTTAAGTGCATTTTCTGCAAAAACAAGCAACCAAGAGTATACCTAGCGCTAAGGTAAAAGTGCAATATATCAGTTACCTACTTTCTTAAACAGATGAGACAAAATAGCAAAATCAAATGCGCAAGAGCTAAAACAAATAAGTGTATCGACTAAACAAGATCCAATAAAACAATACAACAATAAAACAAGAGTTCGTACAACTAGTTAACAACAAGTAGGCCAGACAACGAGGAAGGGTAGTGTTTCCGCTTGTGATAATAATCACAAGCGATCAGAACCGACCAATTACAAACATGGCACCTATTTAAACCAGCTTTGACAGTCATCAGATCTCAACAATGATAGACCTGGCTCTACTGGAAGAGGTGACTGCAGAAGCAGGAGAATAGGGGTATGACGATGACTATGAGCGCCTTAGGGCCGAAAGGCACTGGCGTGGATGGGGCTGTAGGGGTTGCAGCCCCCCCCCTGGTGGTGGGAAAGATATTATTTTATGTTTTTGCTACCGGGTCACTCAAAGCTCATATGGAAGGCGCAATGATTGTGAAAAGACAGCCTCTCACATACTGTCAGTGGACACCATGGCGAATCAACAGAAACGCAAATCAGATATTTTTTCACCTGGACCAAGAGGTTTAAGGAAAACAAAAAACAACAACACAACAGACACGGAAAATGAATCACAACCAGAAAGTTCAGCAGAGCCAGAGACTTCTACCAGGCCTATTAATACAGCAGACACGGTTTTGAGGTCTGGGCATAAACAACAGAACCATGTTGTTGGCACTTCCGAGCATGACGAGCCCTTTCAACAAAGTTTCCTGGGAAAAAAAGTTTGGCACAGAAACCTTTGAGAAAACATTTCAACGAAGCTGGTTTGGGAAATGGCAGTGGTTGCATTATATTGAAGTTTGGCTATCCGAAGTTGTAGCCAGAGATCAACAGACTGCCAGGACAGTGTTGGAACTTTTATTCAGAGGATGACACATCTTGCTGTGATGAATGCGCACTGTGCCATCCTGGACACGTTGGACATACCATGCCTTGTTAAAAGTTTCATCCGCAACACACCAGAACGCAAGGCTACGTTGGGGCCGTGTGAATCCAGGCTTTATTTTACAGCTCATGCCTGTGTCTGCATAATAGTTTTTTTATTTGTAACAATGCTGCTGTGCATTTACTTGTCCAGTTACCTGTAAACCGACAGCATCTTCATCTCTCTCTCTCTCCTACACAGATGCTGCCTCTCTCTCATTCTGTCTCTCTCTCTGCCGAGTCCCCCCCTTCCTCCCTCTCCCAGATCTCTGCCTCTCCTTCCATACTCCATTGCATATTATATGTATTGTATTGTACTACATGAGTACCTGTCCTGTCACAGTTAACAGTTGAAGTTGGTTAACTGATTGTCTATACTGTATTTGTCATGCAGCTTGTGACAATTAAATTATGGCAGATGGCCACTGTTCATTTAATGTGTGCATTATGCTGCTGCGTAATGCGTAATTTACGCAGGAAACCTGTGTGTTTCTATGTTTTTTCTTGTAATGATGCCAACAAATGCAAGGAGCAGGACTTGTAATAGTAGGCTGTAGTTTTTCTTTGCAACGCTGTCTGCCGCTGTGCAGTTTTTCTGTCTGTAATAGCATATTGAATCATAATAATTAACGTTGGCCTTCTAAAAGGTGAGATGCATGCCCATAGTGTGGTCACATGCGTAGCTATTTATTTTATGCCATAATTTATAATTTTTTTACGTTTACGTTTAATTCTCATCTGCTTGCTTCACAAAGGCAGATGGCTATGACTCCGCTAAGCTGGGGGCACTCTGTTATCTAAGCCAGAGAAAACATGCAATATTGTACTAGCATGGTTCTGCACAATATTGCGCTGGCAAACGGAGTGGCCTTGGGCGAAACAATGCAACCAGATGACCCGATGCCCATTGACCCACCGGCAAATCCATACCCGAGGGCTGCATAGAGGAGGGTGGACCTCATTGGTCGTTTTTAAAGTGTAAGTATTATGACCGTTTGGCCTATAGATACGCTACTCAATAATAATAAATTTTATTTAGCATGCACTTTATATTTTTTTGCAAACCTCAAAGTGCTACAGGGTTTAAAACATTGGCATGAAAACAGCAAAGGCAACGAAACAACTAGGCTACATGGGACCCTACTAGGCTAAAGGGTACATTTTAAAACTATAGGTCAAATCAAGGCATAGAAACAAAAAGGCCCACACATAATTAAGATGCTTTGCACAACATTTACGCACAGCAATAAATGTATTCAGGATTCGGCCTATTCGCCCTCCCGATCCACACTCTCCGTTAGATTTCTGATGGACTGGTTGTTGTCTTACGTGGGCGTAAGATAACTCCTGGAATAGAATTTAAGCTGGTTTGTACACTCCATTGATACATGAGGGCCAGTGTGTACCGATTGGTGTGATGTTTGGACACAATCTGTAGGAGTAATGTAAAAAAAAGTTATTAGCAAAAATCGGCCTCCTGGTGGCAATATAACAGGGCGAAAAAAAGGCCTCCAGGGGGTGTAACTACTCACATGACTAGAGATGGTGTGTACCGATTTGTGTGATGTTTGGACAAAATCTGCCGACCGACCGACCCACCCACCCACCCACCCACCCACCCACCTACCTACCTACCTACCTACCTACCTACCTACCTACCTACCCACCTACCCACCTACCCACCTACCCACCTACCCACCTACCCACCTACCTACCTACCTACCTACCTACCTACCTACCAGTGTTGATTTTGACAGCAAATTTTGATTTTGTCATAGTCTTTTGAATCAAATTCCATTTAGTTTTAGTCATATTTCAGTCATCTGAAATGTTTTAGTTTTTGTCTAGTTTTAGTCGACTAATTATCATAGGATTATAGACTAAAATTTATTTTGGCGGTGCCTTGATGGCATCGTAATGGCTGATTTTACGCTTGGTTGCATGCTGAAAATAGCAGATCTACAAGCTCACAATGCGTCGCAGCGCAATTTTAAATTGCTATTTTCAGAACGCCCACGCGCAACCAAACTGGATCTCTTCTCCACTCGTCCCTCCCTAACATTTAAGTCTAGTTTTTATTTCTTAAAATCGAAATTGTCAATATATTTTGTCTATGTTTTCGTAGCTTAGTTTTTATTTGGTTTTTATTTAGTTTTCAGTCAGTGAAAAAAGGCAGTCGACGAACATTTTTCATCATAGTTTTAGTCGGCGATATCAACACTGCTAAATACCTAATCTCCGGCACGGACGGACACGCCTTCGGCCTGGCCGGAATAACAAAGTGACAATAGAGGGAGAGAGAGATAAATAAAGTGAACAAAAAAGAACTGCAGAGAAACTGAAGAACAAAACAGAACACAGTATGAATAAAAATACAGGGAGCAGAGAAACAAATGAATATATGGTTGGAGAGGAAGTTAAAGGGCAAACTCAAAAGAAGTATTATCCTATTTTTGGCAGAGTGTTTGGCAGGGGCTGTTGTGAGGATCTTTGAGAGATTGAGGTCTCAGGCCAGCCCAGCAACCTTTAGATTTTCACCTGAATTCTATTCCAGTTATTTCAGAGTAAAAGGAATATAAGATACAATGTGCACTACCAAAAAAAAGTGTGTGTGTGTGTGTGTGTGTGTGTGTGTGTGTGTGTGTGTGTGTGTGTGTGTGTGTGTGTGTGTGTGTGTGTGTGTGTGTGTGTGTGTGTGTGTGTGTGCGTGCGCATGGGTCAGGTGCGGATGGAGAGGCTGTGACATAATGAATGAAACATGATCATCAGGCTGGACAACGGCAGCACATGAATCACAAACGGATAATTACTGACGTTACTATGGAGACCATTTAATTGTACGGTTTCGATTCAGTTTGTGCACTGATGTCACACACCACTGAGATGCCCAGTACAACCACAGTCTTCTACTGTTGGTCACTGGGAGCTGACCAGTACAACCACAGTCTTCATCTGTTGACCAATGGGAGCTGACCAGAACAGCCACAGTCTTCTACTGTTGACCAGTGGGAGCTGACCAGAACAGCCACAGTCTTCTACTGTTGACCACTGTCAACTTGTTATCTTTTACTTTTGTAACAGCTGATAAATCTTTGTATATTTGTTAAAACAGCACTATTCAACTTTCCTCTTAGACCCCGGATTTGAACCCGGTTTCTTGTGCAAGTGCTGAAGTTTTTATCATTGAGCTAACAGAGCCGGCCTGCTTGCTCAGGGGATAAATTGAATGTTTTAAAATGTGTGTTAGATCCTGTGTTTAGGTCTCATCTAAATGTCTCAATAGAAGAGCAGGGTGACAAAATACAACCACCCCAATTGTATTGTGTTATATTTTATTAACATACTCTTTGGACAAAATTTTATTTTATTCATAGAAACAAGTTACATAGTGAGGCTTTAAGTTACGCAGGATGTCAGTTAATTTAAATTGAAGAATGAGCCATCACATTAGAGCTCTGTGTTTCTAGATGATATTAAAATACTTTAATAAGTTATCCTGCACAGTGCTCCAAAAAAAAAAGAGAGAAAGATAAAGGCTATTATTTCATTTTGGTGGTTGGGATAAAAAAATAATGAATGAATTAGCCTTTACCTCGGCCTCTATTTAATTCTATAATTTATTCACTGTGTAATTTAATGTCACACTACATAATGAAATCGACGTGTATAACTTTTAACTGTGTCCCTGTCTCGTAATGCGACGCAGATGTGATCGCACTGCCAATAAGCTCCACTATTGCTCCCATGCATAAATAAATGTAATTTGAAGAACAGAAGCCCTGATCATTCCCTCAGTGGCAATTTCCTTTTCACTTCATCGCAATTTGCAATGCAATTCATCAAACGCGCGCAGGTTTCCTGCTGATGTATTACTGTGAAATTGGTGTACATTTAGAATCAAACTCCACTCGAGCACCCGCCGCACCAGTTTGACCGTGTAGCAACAATTTAGATGAGTGATTTTGGGATGTACTTGTATTTGATGTGATTTTTTTTTTAAATGAATGTGTTTTGCTGTCAATTTTGGTTGTGGTTAGGCTTGTTTTTTGTTTGGGACACATTTGATTTATACAATTTCCCATGAAAAAAGAAAAAACACTTTTTGTAATTATACAAAAGCAATAATTTGCTGTGAGATCAAGAAGCTGAAATATACACAGGATGAAATGGAAGAACATGAGTTTAGTTGAAAGCATGAATGTCAAAAGATTTGTTAATGCTGCACTATGAGACTTTTTTTTATAAATAAAATGTAATTTTGTCCAATGTGCCCACTTTCCCTCCCCAAACAAAGGCCAATGTTCACAGGATCTGACGCACATTTTTACCTGATAGTCAAGATTGAATTTATCCCCTGAGCAAGCAGGCAGGCTCTAGGCTCTAGACCAATTAATTTGTTTACTAACATTGAGACTGTACGCACAGGTGATTGTTTCATGCAATCAATTCTCAACCTGTTGTTTTGGGGTGCGCTGGTTTCAGCACACCCCAACCCCCTCTTGTGTGTTGGCTAGTGAGGCGCTTCCTAGCGAGACCTGACAGAATGGGTTCATTTGGAGCCACCGAGCCAGTATGACGTTTGGAGCCAGTGTGACGTTGTCTGGGGGTAAAGTACTGTACTTAAGCAAGAGTTTGAGGTACTTTTACTTTACTGGAGTACTTCCACTTTGCGATACTTTTACTTCTACTCCACTACATCTCAAAGGCAAATATTGTAGCCTACTTTTACTCCACTACAATTATTTGGAAACTTCAGTTACTTTATAGATTTTGATTATCATTACAAAACATACATCAACCTCTTCAGCCCTATGCATACTTAGGCTATTTGAAAATAGCCGATCTACAAGTTGTGAGCTTGTAGATCTGCTATTTTCAGAGCATTTTCATACATTTGGATACTTTGTACTTTTACTCAAGTACATTATGAATACCGAACTTTTACTTGCAACAGAGTATTTCTACACTGCAGTATTGATACTTACGTACAAAATGCGAGTACTTTTTTCCACCACTGCGGACAACGGTATCTAAGGTGACCATCCAGTATCCAGGCTATCAGCTCCCTCGCAATTCGCATCCTGACAAAGATCCTACCACAGCGTGTGCATCCAAATGTTCTGTTGGTGATAAGCACCATGGGAGCATTATAGCAGCCAGTGAGTGACAATTTCTATTACATATTCACATGACCCGTCGAATGATTGAATTCCACGTTGCTCTGCGGGGAAAAAAGACCTTCGAGATGATCTTGATTAAAATGTTAAAATGCACACATGCATAGCTGCTCCAGGCGCCTGTGTTGACAGACCCGACGAGAACTCACACAGAAAGAAATTACACAGCAACGGGGAACAGGAAATGAGATACTTCCAGGTGATTTTCCACTCAAAACGTGACTCAGAAGTTTTCTTTTTCGCTTTCACTTGTGAGATATTTATCGCTGTTCAAACTCAGCCCAGACGGGAACTTTCTGTGAGTGCTGGTTTTAATTCCCAATACATCTAGTTAATAAAGAGAATCTACCTAGAATCGACTTGAAATGGTATGAACATTTCTCCAAGGAGCCCTTGACAATACATGCACACACACACACACACACACACACACACACACACACACACACACACACACACACACACACGCATACACGCATACTCGCACAAAATGTATATACAGTAGGGCTGAAGTGGTTAATGTATGCTTTGTA
This sequence comes from Gymnoscopelus braueri, assembly GCF_963280865.1. NCBI lineage: Eukaryota > Metazoa > Chordata > Actinopteri > Myctophiformes > Myctophidae > Gymnoscopelus > Gymnoscopelus braueri. The sequence continues at coordinate 44,465,425 of NC_137620.1, read as the reverse complement.
ATAATAAAAATCTTCAAAGTAACTAGTAACTAAAGTTTTCAAATAAATGTAGTGGAGTAAAAGTGCAATATTTGGATCCGACTCCGAGATGTAGTGGAGTAGAAGTAAAAGTATTGGAAATTGGATATACTCAAGTAGAGTAAAAATCCCTCACAATTGTACTTAAGTACAGTACTTAAGAAAATGTCCTTAATAACTTTCCAACCACCGCTTTCAGTACTTTTAGTACATTTTGATACCAATACTTTTGTACTTTTACTCAAGTACATTTTTAATTTGGGACTTAACTCTGTAACAGAGTACTTCAACATTGCAGTATTGATACTTTTACTTCATTTGAGTACTTCTTACACCACTCTCCGCCGGTCATCAAATTATTGGCTTATAGGAATGCCACAAATACTAAAAAAATCTCTGTGAATTCAATGCTTCATGGGGTGTGTATAATTGATAGAAAATATGTTGTTATTTTTGGGTGAACTACTCCTTTAACTTATTATTATTTTTCTACACCAGTGACATTGTTTTTAATTAAATTGTTAAATTGTGATATTATCAAACATAGATGTCAGCAGAGGCATAGATTCCCCCCGCCCCCCGCCCCATCCCACCCAGCAAAACAAACCTGGTATCTATGTATAGCATCAAGTCTACAGTGTGCAGACTGAGGAGTGTGATAAAAGCAAGGAAGGGATTGCAGAAAAACCATAACAGGAAGTTGGAAGCATGATAAGCTTCAAATTTCCTTTGAAATATGTATAGGAAACAATCTTCACCAACATCAGGAGAGCAGTTAACCCATTAAGACCGAGAACGCGTCCGTGTGTCATTTTTTTATTTCGTTCGGCTATTCAAAAATAGCAGATCTACAAGCTCGTAGCGCGGCACAGAGTGCCGCGCTACGAGCTTGTAGATCTGCTATTTTTTGAAAAATCTTGACAATTTGTTTCTATATCAGTGGTTCTCAAACCTTTTTCATGTCAAGGACCGCCCAAAATGATATGTATTTGGCTGTGGACCCCCCCATCTCAAAATATTTTGTTCCAGGGACCCCCATGAAGCAAAGGTTTGAGTAAATTTTTTTCGCTTTAAAAAAAATATATAAAATATATATTCAAAGATTTGCAAACATTTTCACGATTATTAAAAAATGTTCGCAGATCTACAAGCTGATAGCGCGGCACTTGTATATCTGCTACGTTTTAATAGCCCAAAAATGATGCGTTCCCGGTCTTAGTGGGTTATGGCAGCGAGAGCAAAACAGTTCTCTGACCCAATTTCCGACAACTTCTCATAATCCCAAGGACTCACGCTGTAGCCATAAACTCTGTCATGTCTGCTGCCCCCAGTTATCAATTTGGATGTGTCCCCCTGCTAAGTGTGAAGAAATGTTAGGAAAGTTCTCTTCAGCAAAGTTTACGGACTAGAATGTCCTCAAGAAGTTGAGGATTAGAACGAGCACCCACCACCCCCACCCCCACCCACTCGAGCAGGCCAGCACGACCTACTAAACAAACAAAAAAAGTGAAAAAAAAATTTAGGGCCCCAGTATTGCATGGTTCCCTCCCATTAAAAAAAATAAGTATTTATCTAATAACTAGTGCACACACATCCATGGGTATGTAGGCCTTTACCAAAATGGGCCTAGCTGCCCTTACGAAAGGAAAATATATTTACCAATATATTACTTGAAATATATTGTAATATATTGTAATATATTATATAAATTAATTATATTATATATGGAAATACATGGAATAATATATTGATCATACATATATTATACAATACATTATATATGCATGTAATATATTGCAATATATTGCAAAATATACAAAAGATTGCCGCTTTCAATATATTGCAATATATTGAACATGAATATATAATATATGAGTTTATATATCCCAAAATATATTACATTTTATATTCATTAATGTACTGCGATTTATATGGGAAAATGTATTGGTAATATATGTAAAGATATAGTGTCATATGTATGTTCAATATATGGTATAATATATGTAAAATTATATTTAAACATATACATGAAATATATGTACAAATATATGGTGTAATATATGTACAGATGTATGTGCAATATATGGTAGAATATATTTTAAATATATGTAAAATTATATGGAAACATACATGAAATATATGTACAGATATAGTGTCATATGTATGTTCAATATATGGTATAATATATGTAAAATTATATTTAAACATATACATGAAATATATGTACAAATATATGGTGCAATATATGGTAGAATATATTTTAAATACATGTGAAATATATGTACATATATATTCTAAAATGTATGTACAATATATGTATACATATATGAGAACATGCGTATACAATGTAAGTACATATCAAATCTTAACTTAATAAATATGCAACCTGTATGAGCATTATATGTGCAAACCTTTATACCACATATTAACACAGACTAATGGGTAATCTATCAAAAGACATCTTTATTTTCTCAGTGCAATGTTGTGCAGTGCAATCTTTTAACAGTGCATTTAATTAACAGTAACATTTTTGAGCAATTGAACAGAAAATATATAAGTTAAATTAAAGCAATGTTCAACCTTTCAGCAGTGCGGTTATAAAATATAAATAATATCTAAATAAATGCAAGATACAAAGAAATCCTGAGAGAGATTAAAGGGTAAGACCACTTTGGTAGAGGTTTGGGTTGTGTGGTTACCTTGCCATGATGTAACCCCAAAGTGGGCAAGAAAGAAAAAATAATTGCTCCATTGATTAGAAATTGATAATTCAAAATATGCTCCTCATTGACTTACATTGTACGGTAAAACAGCTCTCAAAGTCACTCTTTTAGCACATAAATGAACCCAAACATAGCTGATTCAGGCAATATAGAGCATCACCAAACCCAGTACTGTTTGTTTTTTTAATAAAAATGTGAACTTCCTGTTGATTTTACTATTTGAAGATCTGGATCCGGATCCGCGGATCCAGTCCAGGTTTTCTACTTATTAAAAATGGCAAAATCAGCAGGCAGTTGCCATTTTTATTTAAAAGAAAAACAGTACTGGGTTTGGTGATGTTCTATATTGTCTGAATCAACTTTGTTTGCGTTCGTTTATGTGCTAAAAGAGTGACGTTGAGAGCTGTTTTACCGTACAATGTAAGTCAATGAGGAGCATATTTTGAATTATCAATTTCTAATCAATGGAGCAATTATTTTGTATTTCTTGCCCACCTTTGGAGTTACATCATGGCAAGGTAACTACACAACCCAAACCTCTACCAAAGTGGTCTTACCCTTTAACTTATCCATTAACTAAACAAAATGCACAAATAATAAATAAATGCAAGATACAAAAAAATCCTGAGAGAGATGAACTTATCCATTAACTAAACAAAATGCACAAATAATAAATAAATGCAAGATACAAAAAAATTCTGAGAGATGAACTTATCCATTAACCCATAAAGACTTTTTAGATTTCTTTGGCTATTCAAAAAATAGCAGATATACAAGGTCACTATGACCTTGTATATCTGCTATATGTGTGTGAAGAATTTAGCAAATCTGTGAATATATAGCAAACATTTGTAACTCAAATCTTTGCTTCTGGGGGTCCCTGGAACAAAATATATAAGAAAATAGGTAGCTTCAATTGGCACTTTCACAATGAACAATGTCTGTTTTCAAAACAGTTTTCCAAAAAATAAAATACAAACTTTCGTTAACCTGGTTAACAGTCTGTCTGGTTAACAGTCCGTCTTAGTTCTTCACCGAAGATATAAACGTGTTGCGGAACAAAAGAAAAACTGAAATAAAAGTGACACGACATCTCAATCTGCTATAACACTCACTTCACACGCTTTTGCGCTTCACCTGGTGCCTTAGCTCGCAGATTCGACTGTTGATGGACTTTCTGACATCACCTTCCTTGGCCGTCGGAAACTGGTTCACTACAGCATCTGTGGAACAGAACAACAATGATTACTCTCCCCCTCCTCACTCTTCCCTCCCCCCACTCAGTCCTCCTACCCCCCGCAGCACCACCCCCCCGGTCTGGTTCGCTGTGTAACCAGAGCAAAAATCCCCCCGCCGGGCAGAGATGCAATCAAAACTGGAAAGCACCAGCTCTGAGGACTATTTACCTTGTAAAGCTTTAAGTTTCCCTGGGTCGAGAGCCTGCCGACGCTCAGCAGAGGGATCCAATTTGCTGACTCCTCCTTTAAGGTTCGACTTCAGGAGGACATCCACATCAAAGAGCCCCATCAGTAGGACCCGTGCCATCCCATTGGCGGTGGTACACGCCTTTGCTGTCTCCCAACAATGGGCTGAGATGGTGATGTTTCCATCCGTCCCGATTTTCACCTTTGTGTAAACAAAAAAATAAAAATAATAAGAGAATATTATCAAAGAAAGAAACAAGGAAAATCAACACGCAATAGAACGCAAAGAAAGGCAAAAACTAAGAAAGTCGACTCAAGCAATAGAATGCTGTAAGTTTGTTCGAAATTTACCAATTAATAAATACTTACTTGTGAAGGTGTGCAAGGTGTGGACGTTTCACCTGGGCCGTCACTCTCAGCATCGATTCTCACCTTATAAGAAAATAAGCAAAGAAACAAAGAAAATCACCACAAGCAATAGAATGCCAATAATGCTGTAAGTTTTAATGTTTGTTCAAAATGTACCAATTAATAAATACTTACTTGTGAAGGTCTGCAAGGTGTGCATGCACCTGGGACGTCACTCTCAGCATCGGTGGCGTTTTTTACTAATTTTCGCACGTCCATCAACAAAGCTGGAATTTCTGAGAAAAAAAAGTGGTACAAGATTATACAGACAGCAACCATGGAGGCCAATACGTGCCTGAAAACCACATCTCCAGTGTAGTATTAGTAGTATTAACCCATTTAGAGCTGAACTTGTCCCATTTAGAGCTGAACTTGTCCAAGGAGCTACAAATCAATTGACTTAAAATAAACACATCGGAACAGGAACAAGTGATAGGACTGAGACTGACCTTCATGGATGTAGAGTATATCATGCTTGTTTGTACACACGGCTCATTAGACAGTAACAATCAGTATAATGACGATACAGACTGTGCTACAGTCAGTATAATGATGATACAGACTGAGCTACAATCAGTATAATGATGATACAGACTGTGAGCTACAATCAGTATAATGATGATACAGACTGTGAGCTACAGTCAGTATAATGATGATACAGACTGTGAGCTACAGTCAGTATAATGATGATACAGACTGTGCTACAATCAGTATAATGATGATACAGACTGAGCTACAGTCAGTATAATGATGATACAGACTGTGAGCTACAGTCAGTATAATGATGATACAGACTGTGAGCTACAGTCAGTATAATGATGATACAGACTGTGCTACAATCAGTATAATGATGATACAGACTGAGCTACAGTCAGTATAATGATGATACAGACTGTGAGCTACAGTCAGTATAATGATGATACAGACTGTGAGCTACAGTCCGTATAATGATGATACAGACTGTGAGCTACAATCAGTATAATGATGATACAGACTGTGAGCTTATACCTGTGAAAGTGAGTGACAAATATGTTACTCGATACTTGCCTTTAACTACCATGTTCCTCAGTTTTGCGTTTTCCTTCTGCAAGGCCTTTATCTGGCTCTGCAGGTCTCTGGTACGGTCACTGTTTGATGATTCTGCTGGACGGTCTGGACTGGGGCTGAACTGACTGCAGTCCTCAGTGCTGTCTGACAGTAGTTCCTCCTCCGCCTGTCTCTGGGCAACAACTTTGGCCTTTTTCTATAGGGCAAAGATGTTCATTTGTATAATTTAATCATGGATAATCCAATACACAAATGATGCCTAATGTGACATCAATCTCTGCTGTTTAATTACCGGTTTTGGATTTCCAGAGCCAGAGGGTTTGTCGCCACTGGCATCTTCATCGAAGTTTAGGCTTCTTCCTTTCCTCGCCCTCTTGCCCGGCAGTGTCTCTGGATGGAGTTTCTTCTCAGCAGCTCTGAGCGTAGCCTCTTTTTCTGCATTCATATATAAGGAAAGATGTTCTTAATGCCAAAAATCAACACACTACAATGAATAAATACTACATAATAAAAAATATAAATAATTATGTGTCCCATTTTTAGAATTCTTTGTCTATGGAATTGATTTTAGTCCTGTAAACCTGTTATACTGGGGAAAGAGGTATTCCCTGAGTATTTGTTTTCTTTCTGTAAGCTTAAATCTTGTATGTCAAAAAGGCCAATGGAAAAAGACCTTGTAGTGATACTCATCAACAAACTTAACACTTCCTGTACATTTTAAACAAAATAAATGTTCCTTTGTACCCAAAGATCATGTCATAGGGCAGTGGTCCGGGGACCACCAGCGGTCCATGGGGGTGTTTCAGGTGGTCCCCAGCTAAAAGGTGGATAGTTAGGGAACCAAATGGACCCTTACAGATCTGTAACTGATGAGATTGTGACCTTACGGGTCCATTTGGTTTAATTTTACACTCTCAATAGTTAAATTAATATTAAACATCTTCATTACTTAATTAAGTAATGCATCAAATGGTGGCTCCATGGCTATAATGCCAACTAAATAATGGTCCTTATTATGAAAGAGGTTGAAAACTACTGCTATAGGGGGAAATAAAATCATGGCACTGCCTCTTTAAAAACTATCCATGCAAATATGGGTAATGTAGAGCTATTTGGCCATTGTAAAACAGTCAAATATGGGACACACATTTTGGTAGATAAACAGAACCAACATTATGTTGCTGTATGCTAATACAATAACTGGTAGGAAATAAGTAAAATAAGTGTGAGTGTGTGTGTAAAGACTTGCCTGCTAACTGAAGAACAACAGCATCTTCGACAAACCATCCATTAGTCGGCTTCTTGCTGTTGGTTGTACGACATTCCACCAGAAATGTTTGGTCAGTATCTACTGCCACAGCTGGGTCAAAATCAATTATCCAGCTGGTGGGAATGATGCTGGTTTTATCTTTGTCAGGTCCCTTCGCCCAGCTAACAAGGGCAAACCTATATTTTGACATTTTTGCAAAAGAAAATGACTTTACTGTAATGCCTCGTTCGGTTCTTGTTATTTGTCCTGCTTCCCAGCTGCTGTGTTTGTTTAACGCCTCGCCCGCTCGAAACTCTCTCCCGCTTAAGAATTGCGCATGCGCGACCGCCGTCCTTTGCGCGAGGCGCCGTCCTATGATTGGCTGGCTCGGAGGGGCGATGTTTCTGCGCATGCGCCAGTCGCGCTAAGCATTCTGGTCGAAGTAGTCCTACTATTGTAGCTACCAGCTAGCTAGCAGTCTCGTCGACGTCGACAAACAAACAACAAATGCTATAACATACAGAGTAGAGTACAGACAAACGTAGAAAATGGACCGAGTCCGATTGAAAAGGAAATATATTCTCCCGGGTTCTGATCAAACGGATATTCCAAGAAGAACAAGACGATTATGGAAAAAAAGGTTAGTATTTTGTTCTGCTTTATACAGAACATGATAATGCTAGCCCTGAAACATTACTGTCGTGGATGAACTTCTACCTGGTGTTTGCACGTTCTGCCTTTTTGGTCCGTACATCTACATAAACGTTCAGATTTCAAATATAAAGTGTTAATCTCATGGCCACGGATGTTGTAATTCTACTCGGGCCCGCATAAGTACCTGTATCTTCCATATTGTTCAATAAAAAACATTTTAATCCGATTGGTGGCCATTTTCTTCATATGCTTTCAACTACGCGACCCTATCGGTTGAGAGTTGTATTGCACTCTGATACATCTTAACTGTATGAGAAAATAACCACCGATCGGATTATTATTATTTGTATTGAACAATACGTAATATACGGGTACGTCTGAGGGCCCGAACACAATTATAACATCCGTTGCCATGAGGTCAGCACTTTATAGTTGAAATATGAAAATTTATTTAGATGTACTGGCCGTAAATGGAGAAAGTGCAAACACCAGGTTGAAGTTCATCCATGACGGACGAGCGTCGTGTGATCCATGGCTAATGTTAACGCTAACTATCTGTTGCAAACTGATTTTGAGGCAGGGATGATAGGGGATAGTTATTTTTTTACTTAAATGCTTTGAATGTGACTCTAGCCATGATGTTGCCTAGCCAAAGAAAGGCAACTTGGGATGACAACATTATTTGCAGCTATCTTCTACTAGCATTTAGCATTTACCCAGGGGTCTTCAACAAGGGGTCCGGGACCCTTAGGCGGTTGCCAGAGTTACTACAGGGGGCCACCAAATCTTTGTGTGATTATAGGATCATGTTTTTTACATGAACCACTTGAACCCCAGCATCTCTATTCTGAGTGGAACATTAGCCAAAAATAGCAGATCTACAAGCTCACTTGAGCTTGTAGATCTGCTATTTTTGGTAAAGAGGTTTGGTTTAGAGGCTAAATATTGACGGTTCAAGTGAAAAAAATACACATTAATCGAACATACACTGATGATAATGCTGTCAAAGTCTATGAAGCTGTCTAAATGTTTAATTTACAACAAAATGTTATACAATATTTAGTGGGGGTCCCTGCTTCTTCTCTCTCCCAGCCAAGGGGTCATTGCTCTGAAAACGTTGAAGACCCCTTATTTACACCATTTATCATTTTGCATCTATTGATATGATCAGGTCACAGTAGCATTTTTATTTCATAGATGCATGTATTTCCTCAGAGGGGCACCCACAAGCTCTTGAGGGAAACATTGAAATCCTTTGGTGTTTCCAAAGATAAATATGAATCAGTGTTTTCTATCACTTGCACCTAGGAAAGCAATGAGAGAGAGCAAGATTGATCAGACAAACCAGGATCTGGTAAGTCATGAACTTTAAACATGTAAATGTAAAACTAGACCTTACTTGTGCTGTGCTGTATGTAGCCAGAACATCCTACTTGTAACAAAATAAAACCACGTTTGTTGTTCTTTATTATAAATACTATTGTATTGCCAGATGCATCTCCAGCAACCGAGGTCTTCATCAATATCTTGAAATATGTGTAGCCTAAGAGTACATTTTGGCAATGACAATATTGTGAGTGATCTTGCAATATGCTTTTTTAGACTGTCGTCGAGATACAGATTTTGGTCATTCTTTTTGCAGTCATTACGTTGAAACCGCCCTCTTTTGTTTAGCCCAGAGCCCATGCCAGTTCTGATGCCTGGATCCCCCTAAGTGAGCCATCATCAGGAACTACAGAAGAGGTCAATGTAAGTTTCAGCTGCTGGAAAACTTTAAATAGCAGATCAACAAGCTCCCAAATGTGAGCTTGTCGATCGGCTATAGATATTTAATGTAGAGCGGATACAGAAAAGTCACCATTATGGAGCACTGAGGCACTCCACTCAACAATGAATGGGGTTTAAGTGGTAGTTAGCAAGATAGTTGTGATACATAATGTAACTCAGACAATGATTCTGAAGATGCTGTCATTCACGTTACCGCAAGTATAGTGTACAAAAGGCCTGCACAATGTGAGTGAATTCTGCGATGTGTGATAATGGTGTTTAATATTGTCAATATTACTTTTTATAAATGAAGAAGTAATATCTAGCTATACATCTGGTTACTGTCTGCTTTAATAATGCGAACATAGGCCCCAAGTTTTAATGCCCACAAAAAAAAAGCACTATGTGTTTGTGCTTTGGCAGAGGGGTGGACTGCACCACTGGAAAGGTGTGCGCTGGATTTACAACACAAGACAAAACCATCTCATGCTCTGTGTGCATGATCCATGTTATAATACACTTACAGTATTTACAGTACAGTCATTAATTGTGCAGATTTAGTGTTCAGTATAGTTTAGGTTTTGTCTTAAAAAATATATTGTGGAGTTGGCATGTTACATCTTGGTAACGTGAAGATTGGTTTGTAGACTGTATGGGTGTTCATTTTTGTTTATTTTGTTCAGTTTTGTCTTTTTTCTTTTTTTCTAGGTAACTGATGATGATTCTCAACCTTGGGTTCCTCTCAGTGGACAAAGTTTATCAAGAGCAGAAGACTCTGTAAGTTTCAACTGTGAGATTTTTAGTTGAATAATGTATTCTTTAGCAATGCTTTCAACTTTTGCAAGAATCTGGCCTGTACCACTAACATTAAAGAGCAATATTAACATATTTGATTTAGGCTGGTATCGACCCAGCCAGCTCAAGTTTTGTTGAGCATTTTTGTTTGAGCACATAGTGTAAATTGTAAATTTAGTTGTAGAGTACATCAGATAGCCTAGGTTGTGTGTGTGTGTGGGGGGGAAAAAAGTGCTATATGCAACATCCTATTGATGGCGACTGTTGGTGGCTGGCGACTGTGCATGTAACAAAGGTAAATCAATACTTTGTATTATTTTCTTAAACACAGAACCTGAATGAAAATTCCTCACACTACGACTCTGACAATGGCTCCTCTGAAGATGCACATGATGTCAGCCACAATATGGTGAGTGTAGTGTACGTACATTTTAGTTTTTTTCTTAGACATATCTTAAGAACTGGACATGTTACATTTTTGTAACATGCAGGTTGCTTGTAAACTATCTATGGATTTTTATTTTGTAATCTGTTTCTTTAGGTAACTGATGATTCTGAACCATGGAATCCTCTTAGTGGACAGGAAAGTGTATCAGGAGGAGCCGAAGTCTGTGTAAGTTTCAACTGTGTGGTGTTCAGTTGAACAATGTATACTTTAGCAATACTATAAACTTCAGCAAGAATCCGGCCTATAGCCTCTTAAACAGACACTTGGCTCTCACAATTGTCAAATGCTTCAGCCTAAAGTCTGTATTTAACGATTGGAAAACCTGGTCAAAACAGAAAGGGGAACTCTAAAGCCAGGTGATTGGATACATATGGTAAAATATGTGTTTGGGGGGATAATAATTATAATTATTGTAGGTTAATCAAGACCTTGTATTCTTATTTACAGAACCTAAATGAGAATTCCTCTCACTACGACTCTGACAGTGGCCCTGAAGATGCACATGATGTCACTCCTGTTGTCGTAAGTATAGTGTACATTTCATGTTGTATTTTAAAAACATCTTAAGAACTAGCCATGTTACATCTTGGTAACATGCAGGTGGCTTGTAAACTATCTATGGGTTTTTATTTTGTAATTTGTTTCTTTAGGTAACTGATGATGAGTCCGAACCATGGACTCCTCTCAGCGGACAACAAAGTGAATCGGGAGGAGCCGGAGGAGCCGAAGTCTGTGTAAGTTTGAACTGTGTGGTGTTTAGTTTCCAATATGTGGTGTTTACTTGAACATATGGCTGTCTGTGGGTGAGAAGCTAGCTTGTGTCCTGACTCCTGGTCGCTGCACCGCTAGTCAGGGCGGAGCGTGCTGGTGAAGCTACCTGATGTCAGTTGAAAAGTAGTGGTTGGCAAGTGTCGGAGGAAGCATTAGCATGGTGTCTGTTTACTGCTCACTGATAAACAAATTTGGTTCACCTGTTTGCTCCTAGATATCACATTGACCATGCACTGGGGCTGTATCTCAATGTTGCCGCCATAGAGGCCCAAACCTATAAAGTCCATGGTTGGCTTTGATTACCGCCTTCTACCGCTCGTGCATACATGGCACGGCATACATCGTGCTATACATATGTATGCATTCAGAGGCATGGCAGGCCTTGATATGGCGGTGACATTGAGGTATCGCTCCAATGGAAAGCAACGCCAACACGGCATCTTCTCTGTTTATGTCTATGATTGTAATGTTCCCATTACATAGACCTGGGTTCCCCTGTTTACACCTTGAAGTCTGCACTCCCTGTCACATTCACCATCGCATGGGGCTAGGAGCAGTGTGTGTGTGTGTGTGTGTGTGTGTGTGTGTGTGTCAAATAACAAAGTCAAATAACATTTCTAATCAGAATTTGTTTTTTCTTTTCTCCATATACAGAGCCTGCATGCTGACTGCGGAGAGGCTATTCCCAGATGTCCTACTTCCCCACTCTTGTTTGAGGATGAATGTTCCACAGAGAGTGAACTTCACTTCAATGATGAACCTAATTGCAGCCAAGCGTCACCAAATACCAGTAACTTTATTCCTGATGACTTGGATGACAGTCTTGGATCCATTATTGGAAGTGAAGAAGAATATTCCCTTTTATTTGAAGATAGCCCTGATGAGTCAGTAAATGAGGAATCACACTTTAGAGAAGAGAGTCATGAACAGTTTCCTCTGGAAAACGAAGAGCCACTTTACACTGGTTCACGACTAACTCAAGCTCAGAGTTTTTTACTTATACTTTCATTTGTTTTGAGACACGGACTCACAGGCATGGCTCTCTCTGATCTCCTAGATTTGATCAATATTCACTGTCCAGAAAACACACACTTAACCTCAAAGTATCTGTTCTTAAAAGAGCTTAAGCCGGTAGAAGGTCACCTACAATGTCACATATATTGTCCAAACTGTGAGTACTACATCGGTGACCAGGATAGTGAAGGACAATGTGTTGTATGCAACACAACATGGGATAAAAACAGCTCGCTGAAGAATGGAAACTTCTTTATTTACTTACCAATCCAAACACAGTTGGAACATCTTCTTAAAAGGGAAGATATTGCACATTGTATCAAGTCAAGAGATGGCACATGTAATTCTGAAATTTATGAAGATATTGGAAGTGGTACAATGTACAATAATCTGAACAAAATTGGAGGCCCGCTTGACTGTAGTCATGGATTCTCCTTAACACTCAACTGTGATGGAGTGCCTGTATTCAAATCATCACAATATAGTATTTGGCCATTATATGGGATTGTAAATGAGCTTCCTTACCCTGTGCGCAAAGAAAATGTTCTACTTTTTGGCTTGTGGTTTGGTGATAAAAAGCCGAATGTTAATACATTTTTAAAGCCATTCACTTTAGAGTGTCAGATGTTGTCAACTGTGGGCTTTAAGATAACAAGAAACGGCATTTTGGAACAATGTAGAGTTGTGGCAGCTCTTATGATGTGTGATTCGGTAGCTAGGCCCATACTTCAAAACATGACCCAGTTTAATGGTCATTATGGATGCAGCCTCTGTTTACATCCCGGTGAACAAGTTGAGAAGGGTCATGGCACTGTCAGGGTATACCCATACAAAGATGTTCCTAAGAGGGACCACGCTTCAACCATAAGTGACGCAAGAGAGGCTTTACATACCAAAAAATCTGTCAGGGGTGTTAAAGGGCCCACATGTCTGATAAAGATTCCACACTTTGACATCATATCTGGCATGCCTCCTGACCATATGCATAATATACATCTTGGTGTAGTTCGCCAAATGGCAAGCATGTGGCTGGACAGTGAGAACCATGAGAAGCCATATTACATTGGCACTAAAGTGAATGAACTTGATAAACAGCTCTTGCTAATTAAGCCTCCTTGCAATATCACAAGAGTGCCCCGATCTCTTCAGCAAAGGAAGTTTTGGAAGGCTTCAGAATGGCAGAACTGGTTACTGTTTTATAGTATATTTGTGCTTAAAGGAATTCTGCCCCAGGCATTTTACCAGCACTGGTTAGTCCTTGTCACATTTATGTTCTTACTTTGCAAAGACATTATTACAACAGAGGACATACAAAAATGTGATAAACTTGTTGTAGATTTTGTCAAACAATTTGAAACACTGTATGGAAAGACCCATGTGTCATTTAATGTACATTTATGTCTTCATTTGCCAGAATCTGTCAGGAATTGGGGACCTTTGTGGGCTCATTCTGGGTATATTTTCGAGTCATTTAATGGTGAAATACTGAAAATGTTTCATGGCACTCAGTTTGTTCCTTTGCAGATAATGAAACAATTCACATATAGACAAATATTGCCTCTTTTGAGAAATGATGCACTGAGAAATGCTGTTCCTCAATGCATCCAGCTATTTAATAACTTAACTGGCCGAAAAAGACTGAAGCAGTTTGAAAGAGTAGGTGATCAACTTGTTACCCTTGGTTTGCATTATTCTCGAAAACTTTCTAGTGAAGAGACACTGGTCATAAGAGAGCAACTTTCAGTCACCACGGATACAGTTGTGAAAATATTCCGTCGACTTCTAGTCAAGGGAGAGCTGTATTACTCACAGGAGTTCACAAGGGTAGTGAAAAGGAACAGCTTCACTGTTCTGTTGCAGAATGGACACATAATCACTGTATACTATTACATTGTAGTAGAGCAACATGGTGACAGAAAATGCTTTGCTTTTGGAAGAAAGTATGATAGATCATATAGTACACTGATTAATGTTGACAATGTAGTTGGTCTGAAAAGGGAATTCCGGGGCAGGAAACAGATATTTGATGTGACACTGTTCAAAAGAAAATGTATGCTAATTGATCTGCCACAATATGCAAGCCTCTATGCATGTATACCTCCAAGATCCAGTGTGGAGGATTGAAAAATTAAGGGAAAAGTACATTTCAATTGTCAAGAAATAAATCTATTAATAGCATAATATTGTAATCTTTATACACACACACAGTAAAAGGGTGAATGTGGTCTCTGCAACTGTCTCAATAAAGCTGTTTGTGTAATGCACATTTTTGTCTTCACTGTATTTTCTTTAGGCTATATAGCTATGCCTTGGAAAGTATAAAATCTATATGTATAACTATTTTTATATATGGTACAATATATATATATACATATATGGCACTATATATATTAATATATGGCACATGCATATATTGTGGTATATTGGAGCATATAAAGACAAACTATTACATGTAAAAATATAGTTCCCTTTTTGGTATTGATTGCAATATATATTTTTATATATATCAATATATATACATATATGGTCTATGCATATATTGCAATATATTGGAAAATATAAATACTAAATCTCATATATGGAAATATATTGCCAAATATATCGCATGATATTTTCCAATATACTGCAATATATTTTTCTTTCGTAAGGGTGTCCCTCCCAAAAAACGTATACATAAAAAACATTTAAAAAATAGTTTATCACCTGGATTCAGCCAGAGTTCCTTGGCACTACTGCTGCTCTTAGATCTCACAAACAATAAATATGAGTGTGTGATAACGTTATTGCTATGATGATTGTTGATCTTTTAGTTGTCAGTGGATTTCTTCTCTCAGTGCTGTTTTGGTTTCTCCTTCTGTGAATCTTAAAAAAAATGATGAATGTTCATTAGCAGGACTATGAGTGTTAGATAGTCCAAATGGAACATTAAGACGCATGAAATACTAAAGTGTTTTTATTTAGATAAATGTAGCATTTGTTCAGCAGGCATTCTTTAAAAGTCAGCCAGCAGATGCTCTAGTATGATCCCTGGTGTTTTTTTTAGACACCACCATTAAAATGTGTGCTGACAAGGCCAATTACTCTGTTCTCACATAATCAGAGTCAGGTGTCCACTGTTGACAGACAGTGGTGCATGTGGAGAGAGAGAGAGAGAGAGAGAGAGAGTGTGAGAGAGTGTAGGACAACAGGCAATATTAGCCAGTGGAATTCATTGTCTGGTTAATGGACGTCCAAAGGACTTTACCAAAATGGACATTCACAGTTGTGTCTTGAGGAGGTGTGTTGTGTGTTGTGACCTGCTGTGTCTCACTTAGTTCTTTCTTTACAGGTTAGACCGTTATTCTTCTTAGTAAACGGTAAATACACAAACAAGAGTCTAATAACGGCGTTGCTTTCATGTTGATCTCCAGTGGTGTAAATTAGCTAAGTACATGTACTCAAGTACTGTACTTCAGTAAAACTTTTGGGTATTTTTACTTTTACTTCTACTCAACTACATCAAGGGATAATATTGTACTTTTACTCCCACCACAATTATTTGACAACTTTAGTTACTATTTACTTTGTAGATTTTGATTATTATTACGAAACATATATTAACTACTTCAGCCCTATATACATTTTGACCATTTGAAAATAGCCGATCTACAAGCTCACAATGCGTCACGATGCGACGCATTGTGAGCTTGTCGATCGGCTATTTTCAAAAGATTTTTATACTTTTGAAACAGTTGAAAACTTTTTAAAAGGGACCTTCCGCACAAGTATTACTTTCTATTTTGTACCAATACCTTTGTACTTTTACTCAAGTGGATTTTGAATTCCGGACTTTTCTACTTGTAACAGAGTATTTCTACATTGCAGCATTAATACTTTTACTGAAGTAAAACAAATTGAGTACTTTTTCCACCACTGTTGATCTCTGCCGCCATGGTGATGATGTCATATTGATTATATCAGTCTTGCCCAAATATGGAAAGGTGGCGGCTTGCACTACAGTGTTGCCATACTCTGCGAGAGAAACAAGCAACCAGGTCTAGGAAAACCAGCCGAAAAGAAGCGACTATACGGGCCACATGAGCACTTTAACATATACATCAGCTATTTGAAAATAGCAGATCTACAAGCTCACAACGCGTCGCGATGCGATGCGTTGTGAGCTTGTAGATCGGCTATTTTCAAATAAAATCTTGCGGGGAAATTATAATAAGCAGATCTGGCAACTCTGCTTGCACACATGGCTGTTGTTAAGGCATGCATGGCAACGGTTTGTGTTGTGAATGAGGTAAGAGCAGAGCTCTGCTCAGCCTCTATAAAGTGTTAAGCTACTGCAGACTTCCTCTTTATCCCAGACTTACACTTCTACCCATTGAGACTAAGAGATAAAGATACTTTAGACTTACACTTCATCCCACTGAGACCAATATATGACGAAGAGTGCTGAGAGAAAGATATAGAGAACATACGAGGATATAGAGAGTATAAAGACACATTTGGAAGCCCCTGCAGAAACTACAACTTAAGTCTTCATCACAGTCCAGAGGAGCAGCTTTGACGATACGCCACCACTCCTGGAAGGAACAAGTCCAAATATTTCATTACTCAATTATCTTGTTCTAAGTGTACATCTGCCTCGACATCTCTCTTTAAACACATGAGGAGGAGCCACGACCTCTACTGCTTCATGATGACTGGACAGATCCCCTCAGCAGACGATCAGCAAATCACCACCAGCTGTGTAACCGGCCATGAACACGGAAACACTGACAAACCAACATCTTGCGGTCATCAACAGTTTACCAAGACGTTAAATCAACTAGACGGAAAGACCCGTCAGAGGACTTACACGAGAAAGACATCTCACATCTGTAAACTGTGTGACAAGAGTTTCAGTCGGTTATCTAACCTGAATCAACATCAGCTTGTCCACACTGGAGAAAAACCATACCACTGTAAACATTGTGACTGGAGTTTCAGTAAGTTAAGTACTCTGAAGTTACACCAGAATGTCCACACTGGAGAAAAACCTTTTAACTGTCAACAGTGCAACAAGACTTTCAGTAGATTATGTACCCTGGAGTCACACCTGCGTATCCACACTGGAGAAAGACCATACCACTGTAAACTGTGTAACAAGAGTTTCAGTCAGTTAAGTGCTGTGAATACACATCAGGTTGTCCACACTGGAGAAAAAACCTATCACTGTAAACATTGTGACTGGAGTTTCAGTAAGTTAAGTACTCTGAAGTTACACCAGAATGTCCACACTGGAGAAAAACCTTTTAACTGTCAACAGTGCAACAAGACTTTCAGTAGATTAGGTAGCCTGGAGTCACACCTGCGTATCCACACTGGAGAAAGACCATACCACTGTAAACTGTGTGACAGGAGTTTCAGGCAAGTATCTAGCCTGAATAAACATCAGCTTGTCCACACTGGAGAAAAACCATACTACTGTCAACTGTGTGACAAAAGTTTCAGTCAGTTAGGTAATCTGAAGTTACACCAGAATGTCCACACTGGAGAAAAACCATACCACTGTCAACAGTGCAACAAGAGTTTCAGTCAGTTAGCTCACCTGAAGTCTCACTTGAGTATCCACACTGGAGAAAAGCCTTTTCACTGTCAACAGTGCAACAAGACGTTCAGTAAATCAGGTCACCTGACGACACACCTACGTATCCACACTGGAGAAAAACCTTTCCTCTGTAAACCGTGCAACAGGACTTTCAGTACATCAGGTAACCTGGAGTCACACCTGCGTATCCACACTGGAGAAAGACCATACCACTGTCAACAGTGCAACAAGACTTTCAGTATATTAGGTAACCTGGAGTCACACCTGCGTATCCACACTGGAGAAAGACCATACCACTGTAAACAGTGCAACAAGACTTTCACTAGATTAGGTAGCCTGGAGTCACACCTGCGTATCCACTCTGGAGAAAAACCATACCACTGTAGACAGTGTGACAAGAGTTTCAATGAGTTAGGTAACCTGAGGAAACACCTGCATATCCACCACACTGGAGAAAGAAACTTTCCACTTTAAACCGTTTGACAAGAGTTTCAAGGAGTTTGGTCACCTGACGACAAGACACACCAGTATCTCCACACTGGAGAAAAACGTTTCCGCTGTAAACTGTTTCAATTGGTTCCACCAGAAGACTTCAACATGTTTCAGGCCAATGACCCCTTAGCTGAGAGTGAGACGAAGCAGTGACCCCCACTTCTGGTATAAATGTTAATTTTTGTATTACTTTTTTTTAGAAAGCCTTCCATGAAACTTGATACGAGCTTTCAAAGCTAGCTCACTATATGTAGCTGATTGTCTTATCAATGTCCCTTGACCATCGAAAGATTTGAGACTAGCTTGGATGTATTCCACAGGTTTTTATTTTAAGTGACCATGGGTTGTCTCCAAGTGATGCTGCAGTTTGATGGCTTCATTGTTTGACAGTACTATCAAGAGTGTTACGTTTTTTTTTTTCATACGTTATCTTAGATAATATGTTGGATTGTCTTTTTTCCGACAGATAATTGTTTGTAAACATGTTTTTTTTTAATTAAAAAATAGGCTATGGGGGCAAAAAAGGCTATGGTTTTGGAAGTGAAATTGCTTTTACCTCTGTGTTGGAAGTGAAATTGCTTTTACCTCTGTGTTGGAAGTGAAATTGCTTTTACCTCTGTGTTGCTGAGAGACCCTTCAATGTGTCCTGCACATTTGGGACAGATCAGAGAGAGAGAGAGAGAGAGTGAGAGTGAGTCATCATTTGTAGTACGAAAGACAACACTAGCCAGTGGAAGTCATTGTCTGGCTATTGGATGTCCAAAGGACTTTACCAAAATGGTCATAAGCTCCAGTACTGTGATTGGCTGGTTTCAGGTGTTCAGCCAGTTGTGTATTGAGATGGTTGAGGAGGTGTGTTGTGACCTGCTGTGTCTCACTTAGTTCTTCCTTTAAAGGTTAGACCGTTGTAGCGCTGCCACATATGTGTAAAAGAGGATTTAGTTTTATAATGGTATTTAAAAGTGTATGCCTATGAATTAAAATATTCCTTAAATGAACGCCATCCTTTAAGGGTAAGGTCCTATCTTTTGTGATGTCTATGTTTTCATTTTGTTATTGTTTGGGGGGGTTAAACGTTTATGCTTTCATTTTGATGTATTGTGATTGATTGAGTGACATTGATTGACGGGTCTGGAAATGACTGACGCACCATATAGTGTGCGGAAGCTGCCGGCTCGCGGCCCCGAAACGAGACAACAAACCGACAGGGAGTCCACGGGAGACCTGGTCCAGTTTGATTATTTATTTGTCTAGTTCTAAGCTATAGGTGGAACATAGCAAATGCCACATTAACTGTCAATACTCACCGTTAAAGGGAAGAGACGCTGGGGACATTCTTCTGACTGGTGAGACCGTTTATATTTTGTTTATATCCAGCGTGGATATACTTTTCTTTTCTCCGTGGAGATCCGAGCGTTTCACTTGGATTATACCGCTTCTGGAGTGGATTAAGTTTCTTTTGGATTTCTTTTGGATTACTTTTTTCGTGCTGTTTTGGGAGCGTTTGGAGACGCTACAGGGAACTATATTGGAACAATAGGAGCGTGCGCGGGAGCGTGCGCGAGACGCGGACTTTACCGTCGGGCTTCACGATCTGCTACATTTGGCAATACATGTATTATTTTCCTGTCATTGATTTAGATAAAAGGGTTAACTTTGACACAAACTTTCGTGCTTTATTTCTGGCTGTGTTTATTTGCTGTTTATTTATTGAAGTGCACTGCTTTCAGCCTAATCAATTGTATCTGAAGAGATCATTCACAACCCGTGATTTAAAAAATAGTAATAGTCAAATATATAATATCTGACCGTTACACCGTTAGTGTTATTTTTCAATGAGAATTAGCTGTGCTGTGCCTATTTCGAAAAATAATATAATACCATTATTAAACGGTGAATACACAAGAAATAGTCTAATAACGGCGTTGCTTTCATGTTGCTCTCTGCCGTCATGGTGATGATGTCATATTCATTATTATCAGTATTGCCCAAATATGGAAAGGTGGCGGCTTGCACACATGGCTGTTGTTAAGTCATGCATGGCAACGGTTTGTGTTGTGAGTGAGGTAAGAGCAGCCTCTATAAAGTGTTAAGCTACTGCAGACTTCCTCTTTATCCCAGACTTACACTTCTATTGAGACCGAAAGATAAAGATACTTTAGACTTACACTTCATCCCACTGAGACCAATATATGACGAAGAGTGCTGAGAGAAAGAGATAGAGAACATACAAGGATACAGAGAGTATAAAGACACATTTGCAAGCCCCTGCAGCACCTACAACTTAAGTCTTCATCACAGTACATAGAAGCAGCTTTGACGATACACAGCCACTCCTGGAAGGATATTTGGATATATATTTCATTACTCAATTATCTTGTTCTAAGTGTATATCTGCCTTGACATCTCTCTTCAAACACATTAAAGAGGAGCCACAACCTCTACTGCTTAATGACGACTGGACAGATCCCCTCAGCAGACGATCAGCAAATCACCACCAGCTGTATAACCGGCCATGAACACGGAAACACTGACAAACCAACATCTGAAACAAGAGTTTCAGGAGGTATTGAGGAGGTGTGTTGTGTGTTGTGACCTGCTGTGTCTCACTTAGTTCTTTCTTTACAGGTTAGACCTTCTTCTTAGTAAACGGTAAATACACAAACAAGAGTCTAATAACGGCGTTGCTTTCATGTTGATCTCCACTGGTGTAAATCAGCTAAGTACATGTACTCAAGTACTGTACTTCAGTAAAACTTTTAGGTATTTTTACTTTTACTTCTACTCAACTACATCGCAAAGGAAAATATTGTACTTTTACTCCCACCACAATTATTTGACAACTTTAGTTACTAGTTACTTTGTAGATTTTGATTATTATTACGAAACATATATTAACTACTTCAGCCCTATATACAAGCCGATCTACAAGCTCACAATGCGTCACGATGCAACGCATTGTGAGCTTGTAGATCGGCCATTTTCAAAAGATTTTTATACTTTTGAAACACTTGAAAACGTTTTAAAAGGGACCTTCCGCACAAGTATTACTTTCTATTTTTGTACCAATACCTTTGTACTTTTACTCAAGTGGATTTTGAATTCCGGACTTTTCTACTTGTAACAGAGTATCTACATTGCAGCATTAATACTTTTACTGAAGTAAAACAAATTGAGTACTTTTTCCACCACTGTTGATCTCTGCCGCCATGGTGATGATGTCATATTGATTATATCAGTCTTGCCCAAATATGGAAAGGTGGCGGCTTGCACTACAGTGTTGCCATATTCTGCGAGAGAAACAAGCAGCCAGGTCTAGGAAAACAAGCCCAAAAGAAGTGACTATACGGGCCACATGAGCACTTTAACATATACATCAGCTATTTGAAAATAGCAGATCTACAAGCTCACAACGCGCCGCGATGCTAAATTATAATTATAATAAGCAGATCTGGCAACTCTGCTTGCACACATGGCTGTTGTTAAGGCATGCATGGCAACGGTTTGTGTTGTGAGTGAGAAAGTGTTAAGCTACTGCAGACTTCCTCTTTATCCCAGACTTACACTTCTTTTTTTTTTTTATATTTTTTATTAGGGAATTCAATTTAGGTTTCACACAGACATGATATATGCATGTACAGTTATATTTATATCCCCCTTTTTTCTTTTTTTTTTACCCGGCATTGTCTCTGTATATAAAACAAACAGCCACAAAAAAGAGAAAAGAATATATGTATATATATATATAAGCATACAGGTACTCACAGAATTGAAATATAATAAGAAAAATTACTGGGGAGTGTGTACACTGTTGATAGAAATAAGTTAAATTTAACAAACAGATTGAAAGAAAAACTAAAAAGAAAATAAATAAAAATAAACAGTGAAAAATAAAAAAGAGAAAAAAAAAAGGAGAGAGAAAGGGGGGAAGAAGAACAGGGAGGATAGGTAGGGTGGGGGGGGACTCAGTCAGGGGGTAGAGTTTGTAGTGAGTTGAAATAAGTGATAAATGGATCCCACTTATGGGAAAACATAGCGGAATTGCCCTTTACAGAATATTTAATCTTTTCCAGCTTGATATAATACATTACATCTCTGAGCCATCTGGACGTGGATGGGGCTTTGGACGATTTCCATAGAAGTAAAATACAGCGTCTCGCCAATAAAGATGTGAAAGCTAGTACATCTGATTGTATGGAGTTGGTCCGAGTAACACAACCACTTGTGACCCCAAATATGGCTAATAGGGGGTTCCTGTGTATTTCAAGACCTAAAACCTTGGACAAAGTATTGAAATAATCTGTCCAAAATGTGTTAAGTTTGGAGCAGAAATAAAACATATGACTCAGATTACATGGTGAGGAGTGACATCTTTCACATTGGTCTACTATGGATGGGAACATTTTTGATAGTCTAGTTTTGGAAAAGTGAACTCTGTGTAATACTTTAAATTGTATAAGTTCTAGCCTTGCGCATGGTATGCTTGATCCGATTTTTTTTATTGCTTTGTCCCACCATTGGTCTCCAAAATCAGTTAGGTGTACTCCCAGTTCCTCTTCCCAAGCTAACCGTGCCTTAACTATGGGGTGATCGTCAAAGGTCATAAGTTTGTTGTATATTTTAGAAATGAGTGAGTCCTGGTGGGGTTTGAATTCGAGAAAGTCATCCCAACACTGTTTAGGCGGTAGAGAAGGGTAGGAAGGGAATAGAGCAGTGGTACTGTGTCTAACTTGAAAATAACGAAACAGATGTGATGCTGGTAAGTTATAATCTGAAGCTAGATCTGAAAAACTATAGAAGGATCCGTTTTTATAAAGGTCTCTAAAAAACGTAATGCCTTTGTTCTGCCAAAATGTATAAGATGTATCAACTAATGATGGGGGGAACTGGTGGTTGCGCATTAAGGGCATCAATGTGGAGGCTGACTTGAATTTAAAGTGGCGCCTGAATTGGAGCCAGATTTTAAGGGTGGATCGTACCACTGGGTTGGTTGTGAAGGTGGAGGGATTAAGTGGTAATGAGGAGGTGAGTAAGGCCCTAAGGGAGGATGATGGACATGACTGTGCTTCCAACCTGCACCATGGTAACTCTGGTGAGTGAAGCCAATATGTTAATTTGTGAATGTGAGATGACCAGTAGTAGAAGAGAAGATTTGGTAATGCGAGACCTCCATTGAGTTTGAATTGTTGGAGTAGTGATTTTCTCACCCTGGGTGCTTTCCCATCCCACAAGAAGTTACTAATAGTTTGGTCCATTGTTTTGAAAAAATGTTTCGGTAAGAACAGAGGGATGCATTGAAAAAGAAAAAGAAATTTGGGTAAAATGTTCATTTTTGCAACATTGATTTTACCAACCAATGACAGAGGTAATGACTTCCACTTTTGTAGGTCTGTCTTGAGTTGGGTAATCAGGGGAGTGAAGTTAGCAGCGTAAAGGGATGGTAGAGTGCGGGTTATGTTGATCCCTAGGTATTTGAACCCTGACGGGCTGAGTTTGAATGGAATTTGGGTCTGTTTAAGTGCTAAGGCGGATGTGTTTATAGGATAGCATTCGCTCTTAAGAATGTTGATTTTATACCCCGAGAAGGAACCGAAGGTCTTCAGCAAAGATAGTATTGGTGGGATGCTGACTAGTGGATCTGTTATATATAAAAGTAAATCATCAGCATAAAATGATAATTTTAACTCAATACCGGCACGGGAGATTCCTTGAAATAGAGGGAAGGTTCTTAAAGCTATTGATAATGGTTGGATGGCTGCGGCGAAAAGTAATGGGGACAACGGGCAGCCTTGTCTACAACCCCGTGTTAGTGTAAAGTAGCTTGATTGGGTATCATTAGTGCGGACACTGGCTTGTGGAGAGGTGTATAGAAGTTGAATCCACGATATAAATTTATTGCCAAATCCAAATTTATGGAGTACAGCAAAGAGGTAGCCCCATTCGACCCGGTCGAATGCTTTCTCCGCATCGAGTGAAACAGACTTACACTTCTACCCATTGAGACCAAAAGATAAAGATACTTTAGACTTACACTTCATCCCACTGAGACCAATATATGACGAAGAGTGCTGAGAGAAAGAGATAGAGAACATACGAAGATATAGAGAGTATAAAGACACATTTGGAAGCCCCTGCAGAACCTACAACTTAAGTCTTCATCACAGTCCAGAGGAGCAGCTTTGACGATACGCCACCACTCCTGAAAGGAACAAGTCCAAATATTTCATTACTCAATTATCTTGTTCTAAGTGTACATCTGCCTCGACATCTCTCTTTAAACACATAAGGAGGAGCCACGACCTCTACTGCTTCATGATGACTGGACAGATCCCCTCAGCAGACGATCAGCAAATCACCACCAGCTGTGTAACCGGCCATGAACACGGAAACACGGACAAACCAACATCTTGCGGTCATCAACAGTTTACCAAGACGTTAATTCAACCAGACGGAAAGACCCGTCAGAGGACTTACACGAGAAAGACATCTCACATCTGTAAACTGTGTGACAAGAGTTTCAGTCGGTTATCTAACCAACATCAGCTTGTCCACACTGGAGAAAAACCATACCACTGTAAACATTGTGACTGGAGTTTCCGTAAGTTAAGTACTCTGAAGTTACACCAGAATGTCCACACTGGAGAAAAACCTTTTAACTGTCAACAGTGCAACAAGACTTTCAGTAGATTATGTAGCCTGGAGTCACACCTGCGTATCCACACTGGAGAAAGACCATACCACTGTAAACCGTGTAACAAGAGTTTCAGTCAGTTAAGTAGACTGAATACACATCAGGTTGTCCACACTGGAGAAAAAACATACCACTGTAAACATTGTGACTGGAGTTTCAGTAGGTTAAATACTCTGAAGTTACACCAGAATGTCCACACTGGAGAAAAACCTTTTAACTGTCAACAGTGCAACAAGACTTTCAGTAGATTATGTAACCTGGAGTCACACCTGCGTATCCACACTGGAGAAAGACCATACCACTGTAAACTGTGTGACAGGAGTTTCAGTCATGTATGTAACCTGAATAAACATCAGCTTGTCCACACTGGAGAAAAACCATACCACTGTCAACTGTGTGACAAGAGTTTCAGTCAGTTGGGTAATCTGAAGTTACACCAGAATGTCCACGTTGGAGAAAAACCATACCACTGTCAACAGTGCAACAAGAGTTTCAGTCAGTTAGGTAACCTGGAGACACACCTGCGTACCCACACTGGAGAAAAACCATAACACTGTAGACAGTGCAACATGACGTTCAGTATTAAGTAACCTGAGGAGACACCAGTATATCCACACTGGAGAAAAACCATACCACTGTAAACAGTGTGACAAGAGTTTCAATGACTTAGGTACCCTGAGGAGACACCAGCGTATTCACACTGGAGAAAAGCCTTTTCTCTGTCAACATTGTGACAAGAGTTTCAGTCATTTATGTCACCTGAAGACACACCTGGAGAAAAACCATACCACTGTAAACATTGCAACAAGACTTTCACTAGATTAGGTATCCTGGAGTCACACCTGCGTATCCACTCTGAAGAAAAAACATACCACTGTAGACAGTGTGACAAGAGTTTCAATGAGTTAGGTAACATGAGGAAACACCAGAATATCCACACTGGTGAAAAATACCTTACCACTTTAAACAGTGTGACAAGAGTCTCAAGCAGTTTGGTCACCTGAGGACAAGACACAGCAGTATCTCCAAACTGGAGAAAAACCTTTCTGCTTTAAACTGTTTCAATTGGTTCGGCCAGGAGACTTCAACATGTTTCAGGCCAATGACGACTTAGCTGAGAGTGAGACGAAGCAGGGACCACCATCACTTGTATAAATGTTTTTTTTTTGTATTAGTTTTTTAGAAAGCCTTCCATGCAACTTGATAAGAGCTTTCAAAGCTAGCTCACTATATGTAGTTGATTGTCTTATCAATGTCCGTTGACCGTTGAGAGATTTGAGACTAGCTAGGATGTACTCCAATACTACAGAGTCACATACCTGACAAAATCGCCGGGTGGTTTGTTTACTTTTGGAACACAGTTATTATATGACGCAATCTAAGATCTGCCCATGGGGATTCCGATACAAACAAGAAATGACAAGTCATACTATACCAGGTGCTTCTCTCTCTCTGTGTGTGTATGTGTGTGTGTGTGTGTGTGTGTGTGTGTGTGTGTGTGTGTGTGTGTGTGTGTGTGCGTGTGCATACATTTGTGGTTAGCATTAGCACTCATTAGCACGCCCAGTAGCAACCAAACAGGAATCAACTACTGCTGTCCTTGTCAAACAAAACGGTCGCGGAGGTTGGTCGCCTGCCCAACTAAAATCTCACCTCCCCTAGAGAATAAAGTAAAAGACTGACTGAAAAATGTGGCAGTGAAAAAAATCTAAACAGAATAGTCTCCGTCAGACCATTAGCACGCCTCCTCGTCCATTCACGCGGGCAGGCAGCTAATCACCACCGTATCCATTCAGCAGAGCGACCCTTGCCTATAGTGATGCAAATGTATGCCTTTATCTTCATGGGGTGCCAGGAGTGCCAGGGGTGGGGGTCTGGCCCATCACCTGTACTCACCTGGCAAAAAAAGGGGCTCTGAGAGCAGCTTGAGCCATTCATTACTAAACCACAACATGAAGAGACCAACGCTGAAGAATTGATTTATTGATTATGCTTGCATATTGTTTTAATTAACGTTTTTCAGTTTTGTAGTCAGTGTAGTGTTGTTGTTAACTTCTTTGTAACGGAGGGAGGGGGGAGAGAAAAAAAAATCTCGCCTGCCCTAAATGTAATTCCTGGGAACAGCACTGGACTAATGCCCACTTAAATGAGCTTCTGAGCTCACACACCTGGAGTAAATGAATGAACGAGCGACATTAAGCAGCGCTGAAGGCCGGGCAGCGATACTCGCTCGTCAGCCGCAGCAGAGTGAATGACAGAGGGGCAGAGAGGGGGAGAAGAGAGAAAGGGGAGGGCGTATGATCCCATAGCATGGGAGGACGGCCCATGACGTTTCCCCATTGGCTTAAAGGACAGGCAAAATGGGGAAGTATCCCCATTGTCTTAAAGGAGTAAGGGACAGCCAGGACAGCCAATGATGATCAGTTTATCAGTCTCTTCCTAGACCAGGCTGCACCTTTCTTTGTTTGTTTGTTCATACCTTATCTTTGATAATATGTTGGATTGTTTTTCATGTCTTTTTTCCGACAGATAATTGTTTGTAAACATTTTTTTTTTAAATAAAAAAATAGGCTATGGGGGCATAGATATGAGAGACATCATGTGTAGTACAAAAGATAACACTAGCCAGTGGAAGTCATTGTCTGGCTATTGGATGTCCAAAGGACTTTACCAAAATGGTCATAAACTACAGTACTGTGATTGGCTGGTTTCAGGTGTTCAGCCAGTTATGTATTGAGATGGTTGAGGAGGTGTGTTGTGACCTGCTGTGTCTCACTTGGTTCTTCTTTTAAAGGTTCGACCGTTAGTGTTATTTTTCAATGAGAATTAGCTGTGCCTCTTTCGAACAATAATATAATATCATTATTAAACGGTAAATACACGAAAAAATAGTCTAATAACGGCGTTGCTTTCATGTTGATCTCTGCCGTCATGGTGATGATGTCATATTGATTATATTAGTCTTGCCCAAATATGGAAAGGTGGCGGCTTGCACACATGGCTGTTGTTAAGGCATGCATGGCAACGGTTTGTGTTGTGAGTGAGGTAAGAGCAGAGCTCTGCTCAGCCTCTATAAAGTGTTAAGCTACTGCACACTTCCTCTTTATCCCAGACTTACACTTCTGTTGAGACCAAAAGATAAAGATACTTTAGACTTACACTTCATCCCACTGAGACCAATATATGACGAAGAGTGCTGAGAGAAAGAGATAGAGAACATACGAGGATAGAGAGAGTATAAAGACACATTTGGAAGCCCCTGCAGAACCTACAACTTAAGTCTTCATCACAGTCCATAGGAGCAGCTTTGACGATACACAGCCACTCCTGGAAGGAACAAGTCCAAATATTTCATTACTCAATTATCTTGTTCTAAGTGTACATCTGCATTGACATCTCTCTTTAAACACATGAAGAGGAGCCACCACTGAAAAATGACGACTGGACAGATGCCCTCAGCAGCCGATCAGCAAATCACCACCAGCTGTGTAACCGGCCATGAACACGGAAACACTGACAAACCAACATCTTACGGTCATCGACAGTTTACCAAGACCTTAACTCAACCAGACGGAAAGAACCGTCAGAGGACTTACACAAGAAAGACATCTTACATATGCAAACTGTGTGACAAGAGTTTCAGTTGGTTATCTAACCTGAATCAACATCAGCTTGTCCACACTGGAGAAAAACCATACCACTGTAAACTGTGTAACAAGAGTTTCAGTCAGTTAAGTAGTCTGAATACACATCAGGTTGTCCACACTGGAGAAAAAACATACCACTGTAAACATTGTGACTGGAGTTTCAGTAAGTTAAGTACTCTGAAGTTACACCAGAATGTCCACACTGGAGAAAAACCTTTTAAATGTCAACAGTGCAACAAGACTTTCAGTAGATTAGGTAACCTGGAGTCACACGTACGTATCCACACTGGAGAAAGACCATACCACTGTAAACTGTGTGACAGGAGTTTCAGTCATGTATGTAACCTGGAGAAACACCTGCGTACCCACACTGGAGAAAAACCATACCACTGTAGACAGTGCAACAAGACGTTCAGTATATTAAGTAACCTGAGGAGACACCAGCATATCCACAACGGAGAAAAACCATACCACTGTAAACAGTGTGACAAGAGTTTCAATGACTTAGGTACCCTGAGGAGACACCAGCGTATTCACACTGGAGAAAAACCTTTTCTCTGTCAACATTGAGACAAGAGTTTCAGTCATTTAGGTCACCTGAAGACACACCTGCGTATCCATACTGGAGAAAAACCATACCACTGTAAACAGTGCAACAAGACTTTCACTAGATTAGGTAGCCTGGAGTCACACCTGCGTACCCACTCTGAAGAAAAACCATACCACTGTTAGACAGTGTGACAAGAGTTTCAATGAGTTAGGTAACATGAGGAAACACCAGCATATCCACACTGGTGAAAAATACCTTACCACTTTAAACAGTGTGACAAGAGTCTCAAGGAGTTTGGTCACCTGACGACAAGACACAGCAGTATCTCCACACTGGAGAAAAACCTTTCTGCTTTAAACTGTTTCAATTGGTTCGGCCAGGAGACTTCAACATGTTTCAGGCCAATGACGACTTAGCTGAGAGTGAGACAAAACAGGGACCCCCACCACTTGTATAAATGTTATTTTTTTTTTTTTTAGAAAGCCTTCCATGAAACTTGATAAGAGCTTTCAAAGCTAGCTCACTATTTGTAGCTGTTTGTCTTATCAATGTCCGTTGACCGTTGAGGGATTTGAGACTAGCTTGGATGTACTCCAATAGAGTCACATACCTGACAAAATCGCCGGGGTGGTTTGTTTACTTTTGGAACACAGTTATTATATGACGCAATCTAAGATCTGCCCATGGGGATTCCAATACAAACAAGAAATGACAAGTCATACTATACCAGGTCTTCTCTCTTTGAGCGTGTGTGTGTGTGTGTGTGTGTGTGTGTGTGTGTGTGTGTGTGTGTGTGTGTGTGTGTGTGTGTGTGTGTGTGTGTGTGTGTGTGTGTGTGTGTGTGTGTGTGTGTGTGTGTGTGTGTGTGTGTGTGTGTGTGTGTGTGTGTGTGCGTGCGTGCGTGCGTGCGTGCGTGCGTGCGTGCGTGCGTGCGTGCGTGCGTGCGTGCGTGCGTGCGTGCGTGCGTGCGTGCGTGCGTGCGTGCGTGCGTGCGTGCGTGCGTGCGTGCGTGCGTGCGTGCGTGCGTGCGTGCGTGCGTGCGTGCGTGCGTGCGTGCGTGCGTGCGTGCGTGCGTGCGTGCGTGCGTGCGTGCGTGCGTGCGTGTGTGTGCGTGCGTGTGTGTATTTGCATACATTTGTTGTTAGCACTTAGCACTCATTAGCATGCCCAGTAGCAACCAAACAGGGCTCAACTACTGCTGTCCTTGTCAACCAAAACGGTCGCGGAGGTTAGACCAATGCCCACTTAAATGAGCTTCTGAGCTCACACACCTGGAGTAAATGAATGATAATGAACGAGCGACATTAAGCAGCGCTGAAGGCCGGGCAGCGATACTCGCTCGTCAGCCGCAGCAGAGTGAATGAGAGAGGGGCAGAGAGGGGGAGAAGAGAGAAAGGGGAGGGCGTATGATCCCATAGCATGGGAGGACGGCCCATGACGTTTCCCCATTGCCTTAAAGGAGTAAGGGACAGCCAGGACAGCCAATGATGATCAGTTGATCAGTCTCTTCCTAGACCAGGCTGCACCTGGTAAAAAATAACGTTGTGACCCAGGGGTAGTGGGAGTGACAGTCAGTCTCCCAAAACCTAGCTGTCCCACTGTTCATATAAATTGGACCGCTTCCAACCCACTGCGTTTACGTTCCTTTACAAAGATTGTTTCCACCATGACAACTGCAGACCTGTCAACCTGTCATGTCCCCTCTGTCCTCCAGAAATGTTTTTTTGTCATTGACAAAGCCGGTCCCTCCCAGCATCCTCTCTGTTATTAACAACTCCCCAGAGCAGGGGTGATGCAACTTTGATGATGTAGAGGCCACTATAATTATTTCCACACTCACTCCAGAGTGCCACATTGCATAATACTGTCTCTCAGTATTGCATTTTTTCCCCCGCCATTCTAAGTCACACAAAAATAGTAGATCTACAAGCTCAAAACGCGTGGCAGTGCGGCGCGTTTTGAGCTTGTAGATCTACTATGCTATCTTTGCTATTTTTTAATTGGAATCCAGAAAATTTGTATTTTTATTTAATTTCAAATGCATTTAGTTATACTTATGTTAACTTTATGAACTTAAATACAAATACATTGGACATAAAAAAATACATTAACATTTACATTTTTTGGAGTATTCCTACATTGCAGTATCGATACTTTTTCCACTCCACTCCACTCTGCCAGATGAACAGGTGCATTGCTATTTGCTACCACCATGACCCAATGTTGTAAAAATACAACAAGTATAAAGCATGCTCTAATTTACATTTGGGGGATATCTTTCACAATAACAACATATGTACATGTTCTAGACATTCTAATGATCACCAAAAAGATTATTACAGACATTGTACTTACTTTTTTTGTGAGGAATCCTGTCCAGTGAAAAGGAGATTGTTCTTCCTTCAAGGATTTTCAAGTTGTGACATTTCCTGCCTCTGTGGGGGGTATTTATATGCAAATATCCTGGCCAATGACATTGCAAGACTAAACAATAGGAACCAATGATGATGTTTAGGTGAAAAAATAACAGGAAAACAAATGATTTATACACTTTTTTTGATAAAATATAAATGTTGTATTACTACAACAGCGGGTCTTGCAGAAGTTGCAGGGTTAAGTGAAACAATGCGGTACTTTTTCAACCACTGATCAAAGCACAGAGTCTGCCTTTATGAAGGTGCACATTGACGTCCCCCTCCCCGACTCTGGTGACTGCAGGGACGCACGCACACAAAATCTTCGGCGTTCCCAGCCGAAGATTTTAATTTTTTTCCCGGGTTTGTTACTTCTTTTTTTATTTAGTTTTACCTTAATTCGGTTAATTTGTTTAATTCGGTACAAAAAATGTACTCCATGAAGTGTAGATGTCGTAGTTTTTTTTCCCCCCTTTTTTTCTTCATCCAGTAGTATTATGCACCCCCCCCCCCCCTCCTACGTCCCTGGGTGACTGTGCCATCATTCTATAATGCTTGACCTCAGCATGGTGTTCAACACTGTGGACCATGACATGTCATTAGACTGTCTCCAGTGCTGGGTTGGTGTTGATAGCGCTGCACTTCCTTGGCTGTTTCTCACACCATGCCTCAAGAAATTGGACTCCTCTACTCCGGGTCCAATTATTGTATCTATTTACATGCTTCCCATCTGCCAAATTATATATATATATATATATATATATATATATATATATATATATATATATAATAAAAAAATATATGACATTTCCTTCCAC
The DNA here is from genome assembly GCF_963280865.1 of Gymnoscopelus braueri. NCBI lineage: Eukaryota > Metazoa > Chordata > Actinopteri > Myctophiformes > Myctophidae > Gymnoscopelus > Gymnoscopelus braueri. The sequence continues at coordinate 44,432,917 of NC_137620.1, read as the reverse complement.
TGTTATGCTGATGACACACAGCTTTATTGTATATTCTTTCCCTGACATCAAACGACCAGTCCAAATAGTTTCATTAACTGCCTTCCGAAAGTGTTGGATGGCACAAAACTTGTTGACAGACAGCTGAACGAGGGCAACTTTGAAGTTTTCTTTTTTTTTTTTGCCGTTGCCTCAGACAGTACTTGTACCGTTGTCAAAATCAAGCCGCTTCTCTCTGTCAAGACCTTGAGAAAATCATCCATGCCCTTACTGTATGAAGTTGCTGTCGGCGGAAAGCTTGTATCTCTATTTCAACTTTGTATGTCGTTTTTTTCCCCCTGTAAATTATATTCATCATACATAAGTGTCGCACAAAAGTAGTGACCCTTTAAACAGTATACAGTATATACTTTGCTGACCGGGGTACCTCAGGGGTCTATAGTTGGTCCCCTCCTTTTTCTCCTCAACAGTTTACTCTAAACCAATTACTTTGTGGAAATTAGCCAATCTTCGCAGATGCCAACACCTGTGTATTGTTTATAAGTGCCTATAGCTTTATGCAACATGTATGTGGCTCTTGTATTTGTGATTTTAGCTACCTCCAGTGGTGTAAAGTAACTAAATACATTTACTTAAGTACTCTACTTAAGTCCAATTTTGTGGTATTTGTACTTTACTTGAGTATTTCCAATTTCTAATACTTTTACTTCAACTCCACTACATCTCTGATCCAAATATTGTACTTTTACTCCACTACATTTATTTGAAAACTTGAGTTACTAGTTACTTTGTAGATTTTGTTTATTATTACAAAATATACATTAACCACCTCAACCCTGTATACGTTTCGGCCATTCGAAAATAGCCGATCTACAAGCTCACAATGCGTCGCATTGCGAGCTTGTAGATCATGCTATTTTCAAAAGATTTTATACATTTGAGAACTTGAAATGGGACATTCGGCATAACAAGTACTATCTACTTTCGGTACTTTAAGTACATTTTTGATACCAATACTTTTGTACTTTTACTCAGGTAAATGTTTTGTTCTGGAACTTTTGCTTATAACAGAGTTTTTCTACATTGCAGTATTGATACTTTTACTTAAATAAATAAAGAGTTAGTACTTTTTCCACCACTGGCTACCTCTTACGGTCTGTTCAGTGTGGGTGGTTTTTCAAATGTACTTTATGAATAAACTTGACTTGTCAATTATATCCACTCGCAATGTTATGCATTATTCATTTGTATATTCACTCCTGATACATTCACACAGTGTACATATTGATGCTTTACATAACATAACTCATTGATTTTATAGAGACCCAGTGCAGAGTGTCCTGCAGAATCAAAGTCTGTTTGCTGTTTGATTCTTCCCTGTTTCTGTGTTTTCACTTTTTACGGCCGTTACAGTAATGACACCTGTGCCTTCCCACTTGGCAGCTATAAAGGTTTATCTTATCTTGGGCACACACACACACACACACACACACACACACACACACACACACACACACACACACACACACACACACACACACACACACACACACACACAGTCCTCAGAGAACAGTAAAAAAAAACTGACCAGACAGAACAAAGTCCGCAGAGACGTTTGTGTGCTTGCAGATGGTACATTGTGGTTTTTATATGAAGGCCAACTCTTTGTGCTGACTCACAGCATGTCACACACCCACACATACACGCACACGCACACGCACACGCACACACACACACACACACACACACACACACACACACACACACACACACACACACACACACACATGATGTAGTCTTACAATGTACAGCATGACAATCATGTACTGTATGGTACAGAGTGCATTACATTCAAAAGTTATTATCATTAGAGGGAAAATAAATGAAAAAAATGAAAACAACAATATATGAAGCAGCAATCTGCCTCCATCAGTCAACAACAGGCCGGTTTAGTTCAAGGTATACTGAGCAGGATTCCTCTCTCTTAGGGCACGGTCACGCCGCACTTTTATTTCACCAATGGGGACGGAATCTGCCAATGCTTTGTCAATGCAAATGCGTGGATGCATGGTCTGTCTTGCGCATGTTTCCGTGTGTCGCGCACATCTTGGTTTTATTTTGTGCTTGTCAGGGTGGGGGGGGTCCCCAGTTCAAATATGATTAGTTTGGGGGGTCTGAAAAGGTTGAGAACCACTGCATTATAGGCCACAGACCCCCATGTAACTCTGAGAGTGCACAGATGGAACTAAATCGACCCGTAAGGCAGAGCTGTTTTTACCTGACCTTGTACATTTAAAACAAAAGCCAATTACAACGTCACTGTCCCTCCGGGGTATGGGATTGAAACATCTGAACGGTAGACACAGTGCTAAAAAAAACAACAACAGCAAAAAACAACAACTGAGCACTGCATCTGGAGTTGAGAGTTAGAGAAGACCATTTGGATGAAGTGTAAGATGCAGCGTTAGTTTACATTATTATTATTATTATTATCATCATTAAGATTTGTTTATTGACAACTTGTTACAGACAGGAATTTGACTGTTTGTGGTTGGGCTTCATGAGTTGTGCTTAGAAGTGGCAGAATGCTACTCAGTATACCATGTTTGTTTGTTTGTTTGTTTATTTATTCATTTATATATATATTAATTAATCTGAGTGCCGGGGGGAGGGGTGGAGTCAGTGGGGTGTCTGTTAGTTTGCTTGAGGTTGCTTGATGTTCAGTACATGACACTTAAAATCACAACCCAGTGTTCCGTTATAAATAATAACAAACCGGATTTGAGATTCACAAGCATGCATTCAGAGAGGAGAGAAGGGGAGGGGAGCAGAAGTAAGTGTGTGTGTGTGTGTGTGTGTGTGTGTGTGTGTGTGTGTGTGTGTGTGTGTGTGTGTGTGTGTGTGTGTGTGTGTGTGTGTGTGTGTGTGTGTGTGTGTGTGTGTGTGTGTGTGTGTGTGTGTGTGTGTGTGTGTGCGTGCGTGCGCGTACGTGCGCGCTCAGGTTTGGCATGTGGGGCACTAAGCCAGTCCCAAAGTAAATTGACTGGACTTGTCGCGCCCAGTCAAGTGGATAACTACCCTGCAAGCATGCATGCACACACACACACACACACACACACACACACACACACACACACACACACACACACACACACACACACACACACACACACACACACACACACACTGGTTGTTCCTGTACAGTCTGTCTCTCACAGATTTCAAATAGGTCACAGATGTTTTGTAAACACATATACAATATTAAGGTGGCACAGTATTCAGCATGTTTAACATAACCCAGCAAAATACAGGACGTTAATTCAACTCTGAGACCCTTATGGTTCCAATTCTTTACACTCTTTACGCTGGGAATCCACCCGAAAATTACATATATAGCCTATATATTATATGAAATTGACCTATATAGCAGGGGTCTTCAACAGGGGGTCCGGGACCCCTAGGGGGTCCTCAGAGGTACGACAGGGGGTCCGCCAAAAATCTTTGCGTGATGGGGAACATTAGCCGAAAATAGCAGATCTACGACCTCACAACGCCTCACGCTGCGAGGAGCTTTGTGAGCTTGTAGATCGGCTATTTTCGGAGAGTTGGTTTAGAGGGAAAAAGAGCAGACCAAGTACAGAGCCGACGGTCAAGTTGACTAAATATTGAGAGTTTAAAAGGTTAACTGTCTGAAAATACACCTGCTTCATCTTTCTCTTAGCTAAGGGGTCCTTGGGCTGAAAACGTTGAAGACCCTTGAACTATACAGGTCGATCTATTTTCTATAGTTTCCCCAACCTGGCGTCCTGGCCCTATAATGCTACAAGCGACGATATTTACGCTGCTCTGTGGAGCATTTTGCATTGAAGGTATAAGGTAAGGGCCCTCAGATTTAAGTGAACATTCCATATTTGATTGTGTAATGCAATAACTCAGCATCTGTGTCTGTTGTTGGCAGATGAGGCATCAGTTAGATTCCAAAAGGTACAAAGCACAGCTGTAACACAAGTTATACATAATAAAACAAACAAACACCCACGCGCACGCGTGCACACACACACACCCCAAAAAAAAATCAAAATGGACAATGTGTCCTAAACAAGACACAGAGTCTAGTGTTTGAAAATGTCAGGTGTCAGAGAAACCGTACAGGGTTTTTTGGGGGACCTATTTTTCAAAATGTGACCTCTGTCTTTTCCCCTGAAGACATGATTTTTTTTAAATCTTGAGGTCAATCCCTTTGACCATTTGCCTTTATCTAAAGTTCGTTCGGCCTTTGAGAGATATCATAGAGTCTCAACTGATGCCCTATGATCTGCCTGTTGATGCCGTATGATTTGAAGCCCTCATTCCCAGCAGGTTTGTGTTAAGATAAACAAAAACGTGTTGTTTTAAAGTAGCACACGGCCAGCAAGCGAGTGTCCAACTTATATTCAAATAAAAATAATAATAATAAATCATGACTTCTGACAAGTATCACACAGCAGCATACTCTCTCTTTTCATCACTCCATTCCTGCCTGTGTCTCTTATTTCTCTTTTCTCGTCTCCCTTATGTTATCTTTCTTTCCCCTTCCTTTGTTTCTCTCTCTCTCTCTCTCTCTCTCTCTCTCTCTCTCTCTCTCTCTCTCTCTCTCTCGTGACCCGTAGTAAAAGCCAGATCAAAACAAACGTAGAGACGCATTGATCTCATGGCCTTACGTTATGTTACATAGCAAACACGGACGCTTTCACCAGACTTGCATCATGCTTTGCGTCATGTTCCTCTCTCTCTCTCTCTCTCTCTCTCTCTCTCTCTCTCTCTCTCTCTCTCTCTCTCTCTCTCTCTCTCTGGCTCTCTTTCTCTCTCTCTCTCTCTCTCTCTCTCTCTCTCTCTCTCTGTCTCTCTCTCTCTCTCCATGTTGGGGTCATCTCGGATCCAGTGCCGGATCCAGTGTTCCTTTGGGTTTGGCAGGGTCACGTCAGGCATGCCATTTTCCTTCTCATGCAACAGAACAGAGACAACCTGACCTGAAGGAGCATACCAGTCACTCTTACTCTTGCTTGTTACTTTTACAGGATTGCGTTCCTCAAAAACTGCATGCATTCCGTTTCTGAGACGTTGGCCTGTTCATGATTGTCCTTTAAGTCTGATGGCTCTTGAAACATATCTTAACCCATTAAGACCTGGAAAGCAACTGTAATTTTCGATTTCAACCACTTTAACCATTATTTTATACTTTGGCTATTTTTAAAAAATCTTGAAAATTTGCGCAAATCTTTGAATATATATAAATATATTTTTTTTTAAGCGAACATTTGTAACTAAAATCTTTGCTTCTGGGGGTCCCTGGAAAAACATATTTTGAGATGGGGGTCTGTGGCCAAATACATTTTGGGGGTCCTTGACATGAAAAAGCTTGAGAACCACTGATAGAAAAACATGTTTTTTTTCAAAAAACTTTTAGGATTTAGAAGACGTGTAGAATCCCCCCAGAAGCAAAGATTTTAGTTAAAAATGTTTGCTTTAAAAAATATATATACATTCAAAGATTTACAAACTCAGTGCCACGCTACGAGCTTGTAGATCTGCTGTTTTTAATAGCCAAAGACATCTAAAAATGACACACAGATGCGTTCCCGGGTCTTAATGGGTTAAAGGAGCATACCAGGCTTTTTGAGTGGGTCAAATGGGTCGCTTGTCACTCTTACTTTTACGGGATTGCGTTCCTCAAAAACTGCATTCCGTTACCGAGACGTTGGCCTGTTCATGATTGTCATTTAAAGTCTGATGGCTCTTGAAACAATAATCTCAAACACCTCAAAATCAAACAAAACGTATCACACTTCATCAAAATACAATTCAGGCGTTCTCATTTTTAGGCCCCCGTTTAGACGACAACGGTCTCTAGAGAAAACAAAAAAGAAATATCGGGTGTGCCGTCCGTTCAGCCGGCAACCGTGTTCCACTCTTTTGCTACTCCTCGCCTCTCTATGTCAGACATCCCACCTCTCCCTTAAGTTGCAGGCGATTCCCGGAAATGGAGCCCACCTACTAAATATATGAACATATATGCCAATATATGGCAATTATATGCAAAATATATGCTGCATATATGCCATATTCAGGTTCATATGTGCATGTGGATTTATAGGAAATATAATTATGTGTCATGTATAGATCATATATATCCACATATATGTTAAACATATATGTGGCATATATAAAAATATATATGTTCATATATTTTCTTGACTTCCCTGAAATTATTTTTTCTAGGGTGCTATGTAAACAGGCAATATGGGGGAAAAACGCAAAACATGTGATACCATGGCTCACGTTGGCTCACACCGCGTATGCGGTCAAGAAAATATATGCTATTACATTGGTGTAAACAAACAGCTGTGATAGGAAGTAGAACAGAAGTGGTTCTATGCATGCGTGACTGCTCTATCGGGCGGCACGTCTCACCGCCACCTGGCACGCACACCACAGCGTTTTCAATCGCTGTTGCGTCTCCGTGTAAACGCAGAATAAAGAGAGGGAGAGGGAAGGAGAGAGCCCATTCTAACCAGCCAACGCTGGACACGCTGATCGATATCATGATGATAAACATGCCCATCGATATAAGCTCAGCAACACCAGGCAAGCTGAGGCAAACGCGCGCATATTTGCCTCTATGGCAATACTGATCAAATTTATCAATTTTGAGGAATTCAATCTACCTCAAAGTGACAAGAGACCTACATCTTAAAAAGGCTGGTATGCTCCTTTGAAGGTTTCATGATATATATATTTTTTAATACATATTTTTAACGTTTGGGGGGTTTCTGACCTCAATTCCACCCCAAAAAACTGAACTTTGAACATTCAGTGTTCTGGGGTTTTCTGAATGATTAGGCTCAGAAAAGTGCTGTGATTGGCCCGTGGACTTTGATGTCACAGTCCATTAATCCTGCCCCCTCTCCTCCCCTTCCCTCCCCTATCCTATCCTTCTTCTTTGGCGATGCTTGACAGTCAAAATCCCTCAACAGCAACACCCGCAGGATTTCTTTTTCCATTGCAGCTCAAAAGACCTCAGAACACAGAGAGAAAAAAAACCTACCATGGCTCACTGGAGTGGATCTTTCAGTTAAAACCTTTTAATACACGTTTGAAGGACCATGATGAAGACTTTTAATGTTTAGTAAACCAGCATGTCATGAAACCTTTAAAACGTTTTCTCTTTCACCCAAAACTGGTTTGGATGGAAAATCCACACTATGGTTGTCATGTAAATGATGTTTAACATTGTTACATTGTACATAATATCGTCTCTGTCCAAGTCCATGTCCAAAACTGTTACTTTTCAGGATTCAAATAAAAAAAAAAGTAGCAGATCTGGAAGCTCAGCTCAGCAGAGCTTGTGGATCTGCTGCTTTTGATGCTATATAGTGTGACACTGCAGTTTGATCAAGTATAGGGCGTTAATTCACGGGGGAAAAAAACACAAAACGTTTTTCGGGCCGACAGCAACGATAAATCATTTTTGTTCTATGCATTCTTAAATCTGTTTTTGGTCCTCGTTGCCGCTGTGTCGCATGTAAACCCAACCTAAACCCAAACCCAAACATGAACATGAATCCAGGAAGTAGTTGGGGGGTGGAGCCAAACCTGTAATATTTGTAGGTCACAGTGTTTTTTCTCTTTTCTTTTGTGCTTCAAAGTTTGAGAGTTCAAAGTTCAAGAGTCAGTGGTCAATTCCACTCGAGGAACCGTTTGAATGGAAAAGTGGTGCTGGACGCCCGGGGGGGGGGGGATGCGCCATGACGCTCATGGGTGGCAAACCCTCGCACCGGAAGTTCGATGAATTACATAGCAGTGAATGGCGTCGGCTGGAACAGCTCATGAACAAACATTATTTCTGAACGTTTGCATTTATATTCCTGAACCTTTGTCATATAATCGGTTCAGGAATATAAAAGAAGACATAAATAGGCTGTTTTCTAATCATTCGCTTTTCGATGCCCACAGTACATCATTTTATTGAGGCGTCTAAACGGCGGCATTTATCGTTTCTGTCTCGGAGGTATCGCGAGATTTGGTTGCCAGCAGTGGTGGAAAGTAACTAAGTACATTTACTTAAGTACTGTACTTAAGTACAATTTTGAGGTATTTGTACTTTACTTGAGTATTTCCAATTTCCAATACTTTTACTTCTACTCCACTACATCTCAGAGGCAAATATTGTACTTTTACTCCACTACAATTATTTGAAAACTTTAGTTTCTAGTTACTTTTCAGATATAAATCATGATATAATGAAACATACATTAACCACTTTAACCCTATTCTATACCTAGGCTATTTGAAAATAGCCGATCTACAAGCTCACAACGCGTCGCAACGCGACGCGTTGTGAGCTTGTAGATCTGCTATTTTCAAATATTTTGTACTTTTACTTTTGGTACTTTAAGTAAATTTTGATACCAATACTTTTGTACTTTTAGTAGTAAATTTTGAATTCCGGACTTTTACTTGTAACAGAGTACTTCTACATTGCAGTATTGATACTTCTACTTAAGTAAAACATTTGAGTACTTTTTCCACCACTGGTTGACAGACAGGAAATGGTGGACAGTCTCGCGGTACTTTTGGCCGTTCAGAAACATGCTTTGTGCTCTTTAGATCATTTGTTCTCAAAGTGGGGTCTTTAGATCGTTGGCTCTCAAAGTGGGGTCCGGGGACCCCCTGGGGTCCTTGAGGGGGTTCCAAGGGGTCCCCAGTCAAACGAATGATAGGAACCAAATGAACCCTTATGGGTCTGTAACTCTGAGAGAGTACAAATGGAACCAAATGGACCCTTACGGGTCCTTACGGGTCCATTTGGTTCCATTTGTACACTCTGAGTTGAATTAACATTGATTTTACAGTGTATATTTGGGTCCCGGAGATAGAAATGCCATCAAATGGGGGTCCATGGCCCACTAATGCATATCAAATTGGGTTCCTTGAAAATAAAATGGTTCGGAATCACTGCTATAGCCTTAAAGATGTTCTCTTTTGGGGGTCCCTGCCATATCTTTTCAAATGGGGGTCCGTGGGCTAATGTGTATACATTTGGGGGTCCTTGGTGGTCAAATCCGATATTGCAACACTTCCGCATATTGCGAGGTGCATCTGCCGTTTGTGCGCCTGCTCAATTTGCGTCATGACCCAGGAACCAATGGAATGGACTCATGGAAACATGTTCATTGACATGAAAAAGTTTGAGAAGCACTGCTTTAGATACCTCTATGAAATTATACAGTGTACACATTGAAAAGCAACACAACAGCAGAAAACAATGTGTGATATGTCTTCTTTTATTTTCTTGAGCAGAGTACTTTATAAAGGTCTCAATCGTTCAGAAATAGCGTTTGTTCATAAGCTGTCCAAGCCGGGTCTCAGAGACTCCAATGTTGTGTGAGTCTGCCACCCCGTGAGGCCAATCTGACGGCTGGAATTGCAGGATAGAGAAAATGACGTTGGCGTCTCTTCCTTTTAAGATAAATTCCTTGGTTCCACCCTGGAAGTACTGTACTGTATGGTAAGGTGGGCGATCTCGTTCCGCTTAGCAACAGCATTTTGATTGGCCCGCGGGGGGGGGGCAGAACTTCTTGGCCGTGCAGTGAACTTTCTAATCACTTGTCTCTTTATTCACTCTGCGTAATGTCTTTACTAAGGTTGTGCTTTACAAGGGAAGTGGAGAGACATTCACTACTTTTAACCCGTCTCTCCGTCTTTCTCTCTCTCTCTCTCTGTTTGTTTTGATGAATGAGTTGTTTTCCCTTTGGCTTAGTCTCTCTCTCTATCCCTCTCTCTCTCTTCCGTCACTCGGATTTAGTTCTATTTATGTTGGTGACTCCCTCGTATTGTTCATCTCCCTTGTAGGAGAACTAAATCCTCCTCGTCTCCTTCAGATACTTACTCACTCTCTCTCCCTCCCTCACATGTCTTTATGTTCATCTCTCCCTCTCTTTCATTCTATATCTCTCTTATCCTTTCTTTATCTCTCTATCCTCTGTCCATCTCTTTGTCATTCTCTCTCTAATCTTCTTTCCCTCTCACTCTTTCCCGCATTCCCCCACCATTATTTTCTCTCTCTCTCTCTCTCTCTCTCTCTCTCTCTCTCTCTCTCTCTCTCCCCTCTCTCTCTCTCTCTCTCTCTCTCTCTCTCTCTCTCTCTCTCTCTCTCTCCTGTCCTCTGTTCGCCAGTCTTCACAGCTCTATAGGCTCTATGCACAGCAGCCGTATTATCACTTCCTTCACAGGTGTTACCAATGATACTAATGAAGGCTCTGTTCCATTTAGTGTAGCACAGTGGTTCTCAGATTTATCAATTTCCACGACCCCCCATAACTCTGAGAGTGTACAGATGGAACCAAAATGGACCCATTTTGGACACTCTCAGAGTTACACACCCGTAAGGGGCCATTTGGACACCCCTTAAGGAACCACGAGGGTCCCTGGACCCAAGTGTTAGACCCACTGGTGTAGCAGAGTGTTTCCAGTGAGCCAACATGCACGATATCAGCACCCTGACTCTGTTTGACCAGAATGGAACAGAGCCTTCATTAGTATCATCGGTAACACCCAAGCCCCCAGAACCACGGTAGAACAGTGAAGCGGCCGAGCAACACTTCCGCATTTTGCGAGGTGCATCTGCCGTCTGTGCGCCTGCTCAATTCGCGTCATGACCCAGGAACCAATGGAATGGACTCACGGAACCAATATGGAACCAATATTTCTCACTTCCGGGTGCTTCAAAACGCCACTGAGCAATTTCATTGAAATGAATAGCTGAGGGCGGGGCAATCCGCCCTCTAGATATATTATAACTCTATGGTAACTCCCGTGAATGTCTTCACAATATGGCTGCTGCTGTGCATAGAGCCTATTGTCTCTCTCTCTCTCTCTCTCTCTCTCTCTCAGACATCCGTAGCATTGAGGTGGGTGGAGATCACCGACTGCTCCTCCGACACCATTAGTCTCTTCCTCCATCTCTTCTTCACCTCTTTCTTCACCTCCTCTCCTCTTCCCCCTCCTCCCTGCTCCTCCCCCCGCCCCGCCCTCCTCCGCCAGAACGGGCTGCACACTGTCCATCCACCCTCCTCCTCCTCCGCCTCCCCCACCACCTCCTCCGCCTCCAATAATTCCTCCGCCCACGCCTCCTCCTCTGCTGTACTTGAAGACGTTCCTCACTCTCGCTCCTCCTCCTCCTCCTCTCCCGCTGCACTTGAACACGCCCCCCGCTCCCCCCCGCTCCCCGGCCCCGCCCACCCCTCCCCCGGCGGCGCGGCGCCGGCGGCGGCACTTGAACACGGTGAGGAAGGCGGAGCGGTAGTTGCGGTTCATCCAGCCGTAGAGCAGCGGGTTGGCGAAGGTGGAGCACATGGCGACCACGTGGAAGGCGGTGTAGAGCAGGCGGAAGCCGCGCAGGTCCAGCACCGAGTGGTCGATGTCCGTGGCCAGCTGGAAGGCGTGGAACGGCAGCCAGCTGACGGCGAACACGGCCACCATGGTCACCAGCATCTTGGTGGTCTTGCGGCGCCGCCGGTGGCGGTCGCTGGACGCCGCCGACGACGGCGGAGGAGCGGCGACGGCCGGCGGCCGCGACGACGTTGTCGTGCCGCCGCCGGGGACGCTGCTGTTGTTGTTGTTGTGGACGGCGGCTGAGGCTGCGGCTGCGGCTGCTGCGGCTGCGGCCGCGGCGGCGGAGGAGATGGGGACGGCGTCGGCGGGGCTGACGTGCGCCCGCAGCTTGGACCAGATGCGGGCGTAGGCGAAGGAGATGATGGCCAGCGGGAGGAAGTACTGGAGGATCAGCATGGTGATGCTGTACACCGTGCCGTCTGTGCTGCTGCCCGGCCAGCTCTCTGTGCACACCTATGACCCATGGAGGGGAGGGGGAGGGGAGGGGGAGGGAGAGGGGGGGGGGGCATGATGGAGGGAGAGAAAGGGATGGAGCGAGAGAGATGGAGGGAAAGATAAAGGGACAAGCGATATCATGTAATTGCCGCCCTCAAGGTTGGGATGTTCAAATGTACAGACAACCCTGAAAACATAATGCCTCATAACGCTGTCTGTCCACCTCTGTGTGTGTGTGTGTGTGTGTGTGTGTGTGTGTGTGTGTGTGTGTGTGTGTGTGTGTGTGTGTGTGTGTGTGGGTGTGTGTGTGTACCTGTATAGTGTGTCCTGGTCCCAGTGTGAAGGATCCATATTCCCTAAAGATGGCTAGTGGGCTCGCCAGGATAGCACTTAGAACCCAGGTCAGTGCGATCACCCCAAAACACACATCCTTACGCATCCGTGTCTCCAAGTGGTACACAATACACCTGCAACACACACGCACGCACGCACGCACGCACGCACGCACGCACGCACGCACGCACGCACGCACGCACACACACACACACACACACACACACACACACACACACACACACACACACACACACACACACAGAATTAGGGTTAGGTAAACCACATGGCCCCTATAGCGTTGCTATTCTGGGAATGTCATAGCAAGCATTAAGCAAGTTCACAATGCACCGCAATCTCGTAGATATGCTTGAAAATAGCATATAGAGATTTGGTCTAGAGGGTAAATAGTTAAGGGACCAAGTATAGACACCCGTCACCCAGTCAACGAAGTACAGTGCATGGGAAAAAGTACTCAAATTGTTTTACTTAACACATCTGGTGCCGAAAACGGTCCGGACCGTTTTTGACCCCAATTTTATTTTTATACGTGGGGCCCACGTTGGGCCCACGTGGGGCGCTCTAACGAAACTTTGGGATCATCCAAGGAGTTTCTGAGAAGGAGAGGCCGGATGTGGATCCATGTCAAAAATCCTTCCGGTCGGCCTTTCCAATGTTAGCTCCTTGACTAAAAGCTTA
>NC_137620.1:44353841-44419838 GCF_963280865.1 Gymnoscopelus braueri | reverse complement strand
TGGTAAAAATGCACTGCTGATTGGCTGAAGGGGAACACTGCTGATTGGCTGCAGGCCAGGGTTGTCAGTCAACGGTATTACTCCCACCCAACTCCAGCCCACAGCCAAAATTGCACAATGGGCGATCATGCCAGACTCACTCCTGAAATAAATGACAAATGAGTTTTCCGGAGGGAGGGTTTACCAGGCTATAAAAAACATAGCTAAAATCAAAAACACAGATGCTTTCCCGGTCTTGATGAGTTAACTGTTTTGCTGCTAAAACACCCACTCCTTCCAGTCTCAGTAGAACACTTCTGTGTGTTTACTGTTTAGCGACCTTTGGACACAAGATATCGTTTTCCAAGCCCCGCGTCTAGTCGTGACTGCTATGTTATGTTATGTAAACCGTCAACTGGATGGAGGCCTTTAGTTTGTCACTGCATGAATACTGCATGTCCTCCTTTGTTGAGAGTTTTTATTTATGTATTTTTTAAGCTGGATAGCTACATGATGGCGAGGGTTACATTAGGTGAATGCTTCACCACATTGTCGGGTTCAAACGTAATCTCCCAAGAGCTCTCTTCTATTTTTTCCCTCGGATAAGATCTAGAGTGCAGTTTGTTGATAAAAGAAGCGATACGCTTTACTGTTGGCTACTGAGCGGGGGAATTCTGGCAGAAAGAAACAGGAACTATATTTTTATGCCCTAGATTAACTCTTAAGGGTGTATATGTGTGGGTCTTTTGCTATATTTCGCAGAGGATTCAGGCACGCCAGTCTCTTTGTGAAATAAACATCACAAGGTTATCGCCTAGGGCCATACCCTACATTTTTCATAGTGGAGAAATACCCATGTCTGTCTGTCTGTCATTCCTGCTACTCACCTATATGGTCTGTAACAACCTTTGTTTAAAATTTAAAAAAATCTTTCCTACCAGAGGTGTTGTGTTGGGATTTCATCATTCCAGACTTTATTCCCCACGGTTCAACGTTCATATATATATACACCAGCAGCATTCATAGCATAGAACTCTTGTATCGATATTGTAGATGGTATATTGTGAACATGTCTCTAATGTATCCCCCCCATGCATCCCCTGCCACACATACTTGAGTGGCAGGTACACCCATGCATTCACTCAGAGACGTGTTCACATCGCATGAACTCTATACACTAGACCATACCCGTCGGGGGATATGAGCACCCAAAGTGCGTCATGGGCCGCTTGTTTCACGGATGTGGCAACACCGGCGCTTGTTGCATGCACAAGGATTTGGCAACCCGGGAGCCAGCAAACGCAAAAACGCAAATAAACAGCTGACATTTGGGGAAAGTGGAAAGCAGGCTTCGGTGTTCCGTGCACATGGTAATGGTCAATGGCTGTGTGCAAATGCAGATCAATTGCTCCAGCCACTGAGGAGAACCGGGCAGAAGTTTCATGTGACATGTTTTTATTTCATGATCCATAAGGATATCAATCAATCGATCAATCATTATTTCAGAAGCTGCCACATTACTTTATGTAAACAACTTCACAGTATCTTCTATGCACAGCAGTTTAGGTATAGGAACAGTTCAAGCATATTAAAGTGCAAGAAAAGGACAGGAAGAGGGAGGAGGTGTGAGAGATGGGGGGGGGGGGGGGTAGCTTTTGTCCACAGAGGACTCCTGGTGAGTTTAAATAAGCGGTGAGGCGGTCACACCCGGGTGGTTTTGATAATTGTTCTGCTGCTGAGAGGCTCATAGTGTTGTAGTTAAACAAGAGCCAGAGGCTCCGTTATGTGATGATTCACAGGCACTATGTGAGGTAGCCTACTTTTACCTTCTATTTTAAAGGTAAGAGTAAAAGAGGAGAACGGACGTGAGCTTTACAGCTGACTGATTTGCAGCCGAGACATCACGTATACACTAACAGCACAGAGAGAGAGAGAGAGAGAGAGAGAGAGAGAGAGAGAGAGAGAGAGAGAGAGATGAGAGAGAGAGAGAGAGAGAGATTCAAAAAGGAGTATTCGCATCAAAAAGTAAAAGTACTCATTATGCAGAAGGTCCCATTTCACTTCTTCTTCCTTTTTGAATAGCAGATCTACACGCTGACTATACAATAGGGCTTATTTGTATGTTGAATATTATGTTTTGTAATAATAATAATCCAAATCTTCAGAGCAACTAGTAACTAAAGCTGTCAAATAATTACAGTGTAGTGTAAAAAAATTAAGTACTCGAGTGAAGTAAAAGTACCTAAAATGTACTTAAGTGCAGTACTAAATGTACTTAAGTACAGTACTACATGGGTACATTCCAACCCGCTGCCTGTCACACTGAGCAGTTATTGGTCTGTCTCTGGTGGAAAGGACATCAACTGACACTTTGCTCAAATGCAATTTCTTCCGGCCAATTAACTGTTCAGTTTGTCAGAGGCCAGTCCATCTGGAGGGATCTGACCGGGGGAACCGTGTGCGGGCCAGTCCATCTGGAGGGATCTGACCGGGGGAACCGTGTGTGGGGTCGCCCTCCGGCCATTAACCCACTAAGACCGGGCACGCATCTGTGTAACCATTTGAACCATTATTTTATACTTTGGCTATTCAAAAATAGCAGATATACAAGCTCATAGCTATGGGCTTGTAGATCTGCAATTTTTTTTGGAAAAGTCTTGAAAACGTTTCTTTGAATATATATATTTTTTTAAAGCGAAAATTTTTAACTCAAATCTTTGCTTCTCGGGGGTCCCTGGAACAAAAACATTTGGAGATGGGGGGTCCGTGGCCAAATACATATAATTTTGGGGGTCCTTGACATGAAAAAAAAAAGTTTGAGAACCACTGATATATAGCAACATAAGTAAAAAATTAATGGAAAAAAAAAACCTGACATTTGTAGAATCCCCAGAAGCAAAGATTTGCGTTTCAAAGTTTCACGAAAAAAATCACGATACAAGTCTTGTATATCTGCTATTTCTTTTGGAATAGCCAAAATAAATCTAAAAATTACACAGATGCATTCCCGGGCTTTAATGCGTTAAGCAGCAGCATTCTCTTCATGATGTGGAAGCTGTGACGAGGGCAACGTGTCAAAGCGAGTCGGCTAAAAATAAAAGCCGGGGTCGCACCGACCGCCATCTGACTCGAACGCACATTGTCCCATGATACAATTAGGTTACGGGGTTAATCTAGTTATTCCACCAGAGAGCCTTTCTGCTCTGTTAACACATTAAGACCGGGAACGCACGTCATTTTAAGATGTCTTTGGGCTATTCAAAAAATAGCAGATATACAAGCTCGTAGCGCGGCACCGAGTGCCGCACTACGAGCTTGTAGATTTTTTTTTTTTTTGATTTGTGTAGATTTATTTTATTTTTTTAATCTTGAAAGTTTGCGCAAATCTTTTGAATACAAATAATTATTTTAAGCGATTTAAAAAAAAAACTCAAATATTTGCTTCTGGGGATTCTACAAATGTCTTCTAAATCGTACAGTTTTCTTGAAAAACGTATGTTTCTATATCAGTGGTTCTCAAACCTTTTCATGTCAAGGACCCCCAAATGATATGTAATTGCCTGCGGACCCCCATCTCAAAAAATATTTTTTAATAGGGAAGCAAAGATTTGAGTCAAACATGTCCCCTTTAAAAACATATATATTCAAAGATTTGCACAAACTTTCAAGATTAAAAAAAAAAAATTGCAAATCTATAAGCTCATAGTGCGGCGCTATGAACTTGTAGATCTGTTATTTTTTGAATAGCCTAAGGAATCAAAAAATGACACACAGATGCGTTCCAGGTCTTAATGGGTTAACACATTAACTGCCAAGACCGTAGTCCTACGGGCCGTTAAATCCAACTGTTAAGCGCCGAG
Organism: Gymnoscopelus braueri; assembly: GCF_963280865.1. NCBI lineage: Eukaryota > Metazoa > Chordata > Actinopteri > Myctophiformes > Myctophidae > Gymnoscopelus > Gymnoscopelus braueri. The sequence goes on along the minus strand of NC_137620.1, from coordinate 44,415,999 downwards.
ACCGTAGCCCTACGGGCTGCGGTCTTTTCGCGCATGCGCGGTCCGGGTGCACTTTCGGAATTTTTTTGATCCACTTCCGTTTCCGGTTTGATGACAGGAAATAGAATTATTTGGGATCCGGTTTTCACGATCACGCCCGCCCTCGTTCTACAGACGAAACTCAATTCTCTTCCTGTAGTTTTTTCTCCTCGCATTTCACTGTTTAACGTAATCCGCTCTAACTCAAACATGGATGCCCCGTTTGACACGTGGTTTTCACTGGGAGATACAGGGAGATCTCGCGGATGTAAACAGACTGTAGCGCTCAATCTTAAGGATTTTAACAAGATCTATGGCGACATGAAAAAAACAAAAAAACAACAAAAACACCTTGGCACTGGTGAGTACATTATGAGATTAGCCCTTGGCAGTGGATGTGTTAATGCTTGCTACCCCCCCCCAGGGGACTTGAACCGACAATCTTCTGGTAGCTCTTCTACCTCTGTGTGGAAGCTCTCCAGGGCCTAGAATACGACACTGCCTTCACATTGAACTAATCTCTCTCTATCCCGTCCTCTCTGTCTTTCTCCACTCGTCTTTTATCCGTGTTAAAGCATGTCAGCGTAATCCTTCTATCCGTTTATTCCACTTCTATCCCTCTTTTCTCACCCAACACGTCCCTTTAATGTTTGACCCTTCACTGACTATAGGGCGGTGGAACCGCCAGGGGAGGCAATAAGGGGACCAATTTGAAAGGATAGAAAAGAAAAAAACATAACAAAAATATATCAAAATGATATGTTGCAGTCAACCAGTCAGATTGAAAGAGGAGCGCTCGTTTTTCTTCGAGTTCACCTCCCGCCCCCCCCCCACGGCGTGGCCCCCCTGTCAAAAAAAAGAAATGACGTCGCTTGCCTATAAGCTCGCTCGGCTTTTATGCTCCACTGAAGTAAAAATACCCCCACGAAATGTTCTAGTTTATTTTAATATAATTGTAATTGTATAACAATTATATTAAAATAAACTAGAAAAAAAGCGCCCTTCGGCAGTGGTGTAAAGTAACTAAGTACATTTACTCAAGTACTGTACTTAAAGGTATACTAGGTAACTTCGCAGATCTGTGTTTGTACACACACCCTCCCCCCTCCCCCCTCCCCTCTCTGACAGGTATCAAAGTGATTTCTGTCTCTGATGCATTCATTCATTGATAGAATGAGAGAGCACTAACAAGTTTGACACTTTATGGCCCTATCAATCAACTCAGTGCACAACCCCTTTGAAGTTCAAAGGGATCAATTAAGAGCTCTGGCCTCTCCCCCCATCTCCCCCCACAGACTTTTCAGTCCCTGCAAAGGGATGAATGTTAACAAAGACAGTGGAACAAAACCAAAATACAGCCAGAGGGATGTCTTTCTGCAGGAAAACACAGCAGCATAATTATATAGTGCCTGATAGCTGGAAAATATGCAAAATAAATATTTAATTTAGGCTCAAAGTTACCTAGTATCCCTTTAAGTAAAATGTTTTGGTATTTTTACTACAGTGGAGTATTTCAAATATTCAGTACTTTTAATTCTAATCCACTACATCTCAGAAGTACAAATACTGTACTTTTACTCCACTACAAGGATTTGACAACTTTAGTTACTACTTACCCACCATGAGGATATTATTGGCTTTTGAAGCCATGATGAATGTTCTTTCACTGATGAAAAGTGTTATCATTCATTCGTGTTTTTGTTGCACTATTCCAAGAGTATGTGTGTGTGGGTGGGTGTGTGTTATTCATATGGTAAATTGTAAGAGCGTACTGAAATGAGTTGCTCAGTGTCACCATGGATTTACCGTAATCCTATACAATAGATGCTTTCCTACACATTTCCAAACATAAAAAATGCAAAACCTCAAGTGGCAAAAAGTTGTAAGTGAGAAGTATAAGATAACACATTAGCGAAGAAATGTCTAGGTATTTAAATTGCTCCTATGCTGTCAGTGTGTGTGTGTGTGTGTGTGTGTGTGTGTGTGTGTGTGTGTGTGTGTGTGTGTGTGTGTGTGTGTGTGTGTGTGTGTGTGTGTGTGTGTGTGTGTGTGTGTGTGTGTGTGTGTGTGTGTGTGTGTGTGTGTGTGTGCGCGTGTGCGCGTGTGTGTGTCTGTGCGCGTGCGTGTGTGTGTTTGTGTGTGTGGATGACTGATGTATCCTGTGTGCATCCACAACAGGTCACACGATGAATAATTAGTTTGGATTCAGCACAGGTGTGGCTGAACATCAGCCAATTACACCCACAGCAAAATGGACAATGTAGGTGTTGTTTTGTTCTGTTTTGTTGAGTTTTGTTTTTAACGTTGAAAACCTCAAACATAACCCCTTCACTTTCTCTTTCTCAGATTATCTGCCCTCCACTTTCCCCTCTCCACCCTTCGTTCCTTATCTCTCTCTACACGTCTACACTGTGTCCTTTCTTATTCTCTGTCTCTCTCTCTCTCTGTCTCTCTCTCTCTCTCTCTCTCTCTCTCTCTCTCTCTCTCTCTCTCTCTCTCTCTCTCTCTCTCTCTCTCTCTCTCTCGTTATTGTGCATGTCCTCTGTTCTCTCCGTTCTGGAGGCACGTGGCGCGACGCCAAATGTTATCCGTCAGAAAGGAACGGCACATCCTACCTGACAGATGCCTGAATCATCAATCACCCACCCACACACACACACACGCACACGCACACGCACACACACACACACACACTTCAGTGACATCACAGCCCTGGAGGCTGGAATTTATTTTCCAGGTCAGCTGTGTGTGTGTGTGTGTGTGTGTGTGTGTGTGTGTGTGTGTGTGTGTGTGTGTGTGTGTGTGTGTGTGTGTGTGTGTGTGTGTGTGTGTGTGTGTGTGTGTGTGTGTGTGTGTGTGTGTGTGCGTGTGCGTGCGCGTGTGTGTGAGCATGCGTGTACCTACCGACCGCCAGGTTTGCGATGAAGAAGTTGGTAACGGTGCGAAGCGTCTTGAAGCGATAGATGACGTAGATGACCAGCGAATTACCCAGAACCCCCAGCACTATGATGGTGCTGTACGCCAAGATCAGGACCACCTACACAACAACACAACACAACACAACATGACACAACACACACAACAACATAAAAACTCAGCAATCGAGATCTCACCAAATGTAATTATATTGTGAAAATAGCAGATCTACAAGCTCACAACGCATTGCGTTGCGGGGCGTTGTGAGCTTGTAGTTCGGCTATTTTCAAAATGTTTGCCTCTTTCTTGTATTATTTGACAAGAAAACGGTAGTCTCGCGTTACCAGACTGTTGCCTCCCACAATTTTCAAATGTTTCCGGCATACAGTCTGGGACTCGTTTTGTCTTTACAGTCGCGCAAATGTATCCTAATATAAATACAAATACATCTAAGTATACATAGCTTGCTGCTTAGCAGAAATGGAAATGAAAAAGTAAATTCTAAAGATATTTTAAAAGATATTTTCGTGAACGGAAGTGCCAGCTTCCTCTCTCGGATTTTGGGAGTTGTAGTTCCAGACTCTATATAGCATTCAGAGATTGTGGAATAGTTGTCTGGCTACACAAGACTAAGAAAACAGCAGCTCTACAAGCTCACAACGCCTCACAACGCCTCGCGTTGTGAGGCGTTGTGAGCTTGTAGATCGGCTGTTTTCAAAATGTTTGCCTCTTTTTTGTATCATTTAACCAAATGTTTAGTTTTTAAGGTATTAAAAAGGTCTTAAAAGTCACCTCACTGTCATGTTGGGACCCCCTCAAAATCATGTGGGGACCCGACCCACAGGTTGAGAACCCGTGGTATAGCGCGTGTCATACACAAAGGCCTTAATTCAACGTAACACATAAAAGGCATTTAAATGCATTTAAAAAAACACATAAATAAAAAGATAGGCTTATACAAAAAGATTACATGTGTTATGTAAAAGCATTTTATACAACATAAATCCTCTGTTGTTGTTTTTTTCTCCTGATGCTCTGTTTTTCATTTCTTTAACCATGTCACTTTGTATGCACATGAAACTGTGATTTTGTTTTTATACCTTCTGTTATTCTGTATGCTGGTTATGTTTTACACCTGCACAAAAAGCATGTCTGACTATCTTCTATAGCAGTGGTTCTCAACCTTTTCAGGCTGCGACCCCCCAAAATAATCATGTTTGAACTGGGGACCCCCACAACCTGAACTGTAGGAGTTGAGGCATTACATTTGGTTTGACTTGGTTCCACAGATAAATATTGTGAAAAAAGCCGATCTACAAGAGATCAGCTATATTTTCAAAAATAAATTCTTAATATATTATTTGACAATTTTGCCCATGTTTGAGCAGTTTTTATAGCATAGTTTGTTGATTACTTTTGATGCAATAATGGTCTTTTTTTAGGTATTATTTTTTTTTGAAGTCCTTAAATTGTCTCTTCACTGTGATCTGGGGACCCCCCCAAAATCATGTGGGGACCCCCCTTGGGGTCCCGACCCACAGGTTGATAACCACTGTTCTATAGTGCCATTTATCCATTGATATTCTTATTTAATCATGTGCCTTGGACTTTGTATATTTTATTTGATTATGTCCTGTCGATTCCTGTTAGTTGACCTGACCGGTGTTCCTTTCTTCTCCATTCTCTCTTTCCCTATTCTAACACTTGCTGTAAATGCAACGATGAGATCTCGCACAGAAAAACATACGTTCACCCTCTCTTTTACATCTGTAAGTGTGCGATGCAACAATAAAGCTGATTTTGATTCTCAAAAAAAAAAAAAAAAAATAGCCCACAATTGTGTAACCCATTTTTTCACCGAGTGCCAATTGTGTAAGTAATCCTGGGCACTACACTCCCTCTGCCAGCCTAGGGAGAGCCCAGAGCCGAGCTCATGCCTCCTTCAATGCATGAGGAGCTAGCAAGCCGCTTCTTATCACCTGACAGGGGGGAGTTTTCCCCGGTAGGACGTAGTCCGTGGAAGGAACACGTTATTCCAACCAGTTCCTTTCCCCTCCATCAGGCGCCCCGGCTGACCAGGGGGAGGCAGCATAGAGACCAGAATTACTGCATGTTTTTTTGTGAGGGTACCTACCCTAGGGGACACGGGGGATAAAATAAAGCTGTTTCTGATTCTAAATCTTTTGTCTTTGTTGGCGTAAACCAGTGTCCTGCGGCGACTGTGGCTTCAAGGGGTTTAAAAAAGCTGTCTTGTCATGACATGTCTTGAAGATCTAAAGAGACATACTATGTCTCTTTAGATCTTCAGACATGTCACGACAAGACAGCATTTATATTATATTCATATGTTATATTATAACATAGAGGCAGATGAGTTGGCTGAATGGAGACGTAATGAACCAGTCAAAGACAAATGAATGTCTCCAAATCTGAGTCGAGTCAGTGAAGCCATTGAGTTGAACACGTCTTAACGCCATGCATAATGCAACACTCTCTGCAAAGCTCTGTGTTCTTATATGGCCACTGTCTTAAATACATTATTCATCACACTACAGTTACATGTACTGTACAGTAAGTGCTACTTGATAAAGTAGCCTACAAGTCAGGCCATGCGCCTGATTTTTCCACCCACAGTTGTAAATTCCACAACCCCCCCCTCAGTTAAACTTGTATGTAAAGTTTGATGAAAATAGCGAAAACTATTAAAACAATGGCTGATACATGTACTTGTCATAGAGATGATAGCAATGAAACACATTTTTTTCTTAAACATTTCTCCGTTTAAAAGCTATACTGTCCAAACGCCAGCCCCAGCCAGCGAAGCGGCTGCACTGTTATTTCAGGACCATGGACAGTGCTAGTGCTGTTTGTTGTGCATTGTCAGATTGTAACCTCGTATCATGTTATTCAATGCATGCAGCTCCTCTTCAGCACCCTGGACAGCGTCGCTATCAGTGTTTGCAATGCTGAATTGGAACGCGGTTGCACTGTATTTTAATGACGTGACGCACACCTCGCTTAACACCTACACTACAGGTCACACAATGGACAATTGATATGCGTCTAGCCTCATTCCTATGTTAATGCACCTGGTGTGAGTTGGGAGCCTTTGTAAACTTTGTTGAGGTGTGAATTTAAAGTTGTCGCGTGTGCCTGCGCATGCTCCTGGTCAAATAGGTTCATGCACGGCGTGCAAGGCCGTCCCATGAGCAATGCAACCCCGGTCACTATGGAGTTGAATACATGATTTTGTGAATGGAACAGCCCACTGGTTGAGGCAATGTGTTGCCCTTGACGCCAGGCAGTCCTCACCGTTTGTACAGTAGGTATTATTGTCTGTCTTTCATCCTGAAGAAGACTTTTTTTAGTCGAAATGTTAATCAATAAAGCATTGACTGAGAGCTCTGTCAGCTATGCAGACTTCTATCATTTGATTTGCCTGAGGGTTATTTTATGCACCTCCACACTTTTCACAGTGTGGAATGGCCTGCGAATGGACCCCCTGGCGCCACCCTGCAGCGCTACCCTGGGCGTTATACCGCCACACTAATCATGCGTGCTGCACTGAAACGTGCAGTTACTTTTGGGGCATCCGCAGTGTAACCTGACTCCACCAGATGAAAGAAGCTTGCTTCACACATTTGTTTCACAACCTACTTCCATCCATCTGGGACCTCGGTAGTCCAACCGCTGAAGAGGTCGGTCCCTTTTTTTCAAGCTACTTGGCAGGTGATTGGATGGGACCGTCTGTCTATCACCGTCTGGGCGTGCTAACTCCAACCAATCATGTTGACGTGTCTGCATGACGTATAGTACCTGCGCCGGCGGTAGTTCTTGCGTATACTATTCAACCACGATGAATCGTGAAAGAGCTACAATGCAATAGGCGCTTCTCGATGGCGTCACAGCCGGTCTCGCCAAGATCCCGCCCGCAACTGCCACTGATTGGTTCGACAGGCCGCGGGTCGGTTTAACCCATTGAGACCTGGAACTGTCTCATTTTTAGATTTGAGCTAAAAAGCATTATTTTACACTTTGGGCTATTCAAAAATAGCAGATATACAAGCTCATAGCGCGGCACCGAGTGCCGCACTATGAGCTTGTAGATCTGCTATTTTTGAAAGATCGTGAAAATGTGTGCAAATCTTTGAATATATATGTTTTTAAAGCGAACATTTTTAACTAAAATCATTGCTTCTGGGGGGTCCCTGGAACAAAATATTTTGATGGGGGTCCGCAGCCAAATACATATAATTTTGGGGGTCCTTGACATGAAAAAGATTGAGCACCACTGATATAGAAACAAACATTTTTCAGAAAACTGTTGGAGACTGTTGGAGACATGTAGAATCGGCTTCAGGTCTCAATGGGTTAAACTCCAATCTCTGAGCGATCCCAGATGGAGGCTGTATATTGTGAACTTCTGAACTCATTGCCGCCCCCATCTGGCGGAGTCGGGTTATCCGCGGTGATGTGTGTGAGAACACATTTTGAACGCTAACCAGTCAGCACGGATGAAGCATGCTACACCCAGGAAAAACCTACCCGGATCCAACTGCCGTTTGAAGGGGGATCTTAGGAAAGGATTTGGGGAAGAAGACTGGAAGGGTCGGCAAGACAAGAAGCCTGGAACTTTTTAACTATATATTTTTTGGTGGTTTGCAGTGGTGGAAAAAGTACTCAAATTATTTACTTAAGTAAAAGTACCAATACTGAAATACTCTGTTACAAGTGAAAGTCCAGAATAAAAAATTTACTTAAGTAAAACTACAAAAGTATTGGCATCAAAATGTACTTAAAGTACCAAAAGTAAAAGTACTAAATATTTGAAAATAGCCGATCTACAAGCTCACAACGCGTCGCGATGCGACGCGTTGTGAGCTTGTAGATCGGCTATTTTCAAATAGCCTATGTATGAAATAGGGCTAAAGTGGTTAATGTATGTTTCATAACATCATAATTCATATCTGAAAAGTAACTAGTTACTAAAGTTTTCAAATAATTGTAGTGGAGTAAAAGTACAATATTTGCCTCTGAGATGTAGTGGAGTAGAAGTAAAAGTATTGGAAATTGGAAATACTCAAGTAAAGTACAAATACCTCAAAATTGTACTTAAGTAAATGTACTTAGTTACTTTCCACCACTGTTGGTTTGGCATGTCTGAGGAGACACACACATCACTTCGGTTCAGCCGTGCTTGTGTTCCCGGGGAAGTTTGGGTCAACGTGAGAGAGAGAGAGACAGAGAGACATTTAGCTGTCCTTACTTGTACTCCCAGCAGTTTGATTGGGTCTTCGATCCCTGGAAACTCCCCCAGGGGCCCCGCGCTGGGGCCATAGTCCTGGAAAGTGGGGTCGCTGGGGTCGTCACCGGATGGGGAGTAGTCCTGTGTGGCGTTGGCTTGAGAGACAGCTTCCATGTCCAATCATATGTCTTGTACATTCAGCGCCATTTTCTGCACACACAGCCTGACGAGAGAGAGAGGACAGAGAGACAGTCAGGACAGACACACAATGGAGAACATATACATTATACATAGGCTACTGTACTGCTGATCAACCTAATTGGAAGAATTACCATGTTTATATAACTATAGTTTAAAGAGCTATCTGCCAACAAAGTCACCAAAAAGAATGCTTCATGCATTTCTCTCTCCCTCTCCCTCTCCCTCTCCCTCTTTCTTCTCTCTCTCTCTCTCTCTCTCTCTCTCTCTCTCTCTCTCTCTCTCTCTCTCTCTCCCACTCTCACTCTCACTCTTACTCTCTCACACACACACACACACACACACACACACACACACACACACACACACACACACACACACACACACACACGCACACGCACATGCATAAACAAAGCAAATGTGTCTTTTTTTTTCAGTGCACACACCTGACGAGAGAGAGAGACGAAAATAGAGGGAGCAGATGGGAGAAAGGAAATAGATGCGTATACAATATAGAATAGGCCTATAAATATAACATAACAAGTTGAAGTGCTATGTAAATGGTAGGCTAAACTATCTCTGCTCCTCGCCTTGATGTGTCTGTCATCGTCCAGTTTAGGGTCTGTTGTTTACAGTGGTGACAAGTAACTAAGAACATGTCATTTACTCAAGTACTGTACTTCAGTACAATTTTGAGTTATTTTTTCTTTACTGGAGTATTTCCAATTGTCAGTACTTCTACTCCACTACATCTTAGAGGCAAAAAAAAATATTTTACTCCACTACAGTTATTTGAAAACTTGGTTAAAACTAGTTACTTTGTCGATTTTGATTATTAATACAAAACATACATTAACCACTTCAGCGTTTCGATGCGAAGCATTGTGAGCTTGTAGATATGCTATTTTCAAAAAGATTTGTATACATTTTAAAACTTGTGAAATGGGACATTGTGCATAATGCATACTTTCTACTTCTGGTGCTTTAAAGACGGGGTGCCGTGATTTTCAGTGATTTTTCCCCCCCCTAAAACATAATCATCAGGCATTATGGTTATACTAGGAGGAAGATTGTTTTAAAAAAAGTGTACAGAAATTGTTAAAATTATGTTTTTATGTGGACACGCCTCCAGTTCATTAAGTATACCTGGTTCTCACCTTAGCACCTCCTCCACCACCTTAGCACCACCCACCTGTCCTAGTCCCTCCTCCTCCTCATGCCCACACCTGTTGTGTTATGATAATGAGGGGGAGGGTATGTTTTTACTATGTCACTAAAGCGCTGTTTCTCTATTGGCACGTTTGACCCTCAAGGTTTCAGCCTCCAGGAAGAAACTCCAAATAGTCAGAGAAGACATAAAACACCATAAAACCACCACCGGGGAGCTTAATGAAGTTCTATCAACCTCATAGACACATGAAAAACAGAAAAAGTGCAAGAACATGGCACCAGCTCTTTAAGTACATTTTGATGCCAATACTTTTGTACTTTTACTCAAGTACATTTTGAATTCCGGACTTTTACTTGTAACAGAGTATTTCTATATTGCAGTATTGATACTTTCACTTTTCCACCACTAGTTGTTAATCACACAGGCTAGTTATTGCTGTGGAAGGGGCAATCGGTCGCAGCACCACAGCAGGGGGTGGACTGTCAAGTTGCAAACCCCAGTTTTAGGATTCTGTTGCAAGTGGTTTCAGATGGTTGCAAGTTGCAAGGTCCGGAGAGGGCTTCAAAGCTCTGCAGACTACAGTCAACGATCATCAGTCAGAGATATGTTATTCAGTCAAAGTTTTAAAGTTCTAGTCAAAGTCAGAAATCTCCACTCAAAGACATGTTTCCCCATCAAAGTTTTCCAGTCAAAGTTAATTATATACCTGCACACTCAAAGTTTCATATCTAGAGTCAAAGTTAACACAATTTCAGTCAACGGTAAAGATCTTCAATCAAATATACTTTTTCAGTCAAAGTTTAAAGCTCTCGTCAAAGTTAGAAATCTTCAATCAAAGACATGTTTCCTAGTCAAAGATAAAGTTTTGCAGTCAATGTTAACGATGTACCTGTACACTCAAAGTTTAATATCTAGAGCCAGAGTAATAGAACTACAGTCAAAGCTAGAAAAACAAGCCCAAAGTAGCTTATAACAAGCAGACTTGGCAACATTACCGTGGCAACACTGCGTTGGACGCGGGACTGTGAGAATCGTGATACGGCTTGTAATTTCGGTACACTGTATCGATTCGAACGTCAATATTTTTTTGGTACGTGTCAAGTATCGCGACGGCCTTACTACAGACCACTAAAGGCCTTCGCAGACAGGATGCGATTAGTCAATCAGTTTTTACCGCATGCGAAAAGACGCACAAATTGAACTGGGTTCGATTGAAGAAAAAAAAACACATCGCCGCATCGCATCGCCGCACGGTAAATTCGGAGCCGGTGTGCATGAGGTCATTGAGAACCATGTGTTCATTTAAAAAATGATATTGTCCGTTTTTTCCGTGCGAAAAATCGCACCCTGTCTGCAAAGGCCTTTACTGTGTGTGTGTGTGTGTGTGTGTGTGTGTGTGTGTGTGTGTGTGTGTGTGTGTGTGTGTGTGTGTGTGTGTGTGTGTGTGTGTGTGTGTGTGTGTGTGTGTGTGTGTGTGTGTGTGTGTGTGTGTGCGTGTGTGCGTGCGTGCGCGTGTGCGTGTGCATGTGTGTGCTGTGACAATGTGCTGAAACAACATGTATATGTTTATGTATGCATGGCTATGTTTATTATTCCTCTTCTTTTAAAGAGAGTAGGCAATTATTATTTTTAGCCCCTTTCTTTCTCCTAGATTCCCTCTTCCTATCTCCCTCCCTCCCTACCTCCCTCTCTCTCTCTCTCTCTGTTTCTCCCTCTCTCCCCCTCTCTCTCCATGTCTCTCGTTCTCACAGGCGTGTGTGTCATGTCCTGCCTCTCACTCATGTGGATCTTGTCTATGAAGCTATATAGATGGGTTTCCGCGCGACGTCATCACAGAGCAGAGTGCGCAATCTGCGCATGCGCGGGGGAGAACGAACCGGAAGCGCCATTCACTCTATTGTTATTTTCGGGATTTAGATAGGCATAATGCTGCTATTATAGGCATAATAGGCATAATAATGCTATTATATACAAACAGATCCAACTTCCAACAAATCATTTTTATTGAGTAAAGAAGATATTACAAACTGCATCATTTAATCTACTTTCATTAAACCTGGTGAAGACCATTTATTTTCTGAATGTACAATGGCCAGAGCTGCTGCGGGTAATAGCGCCCTCTACAGGCTCATCCCGCCACTGCGCGCGCATCATCCTCTCATGTTTACAAACAGGAAACCCATCTATATGAAATCTTGTTGAATCTGCAACACAATTTTATACAATATATAGTGGGGGGTGTGGGGGGGGGGGGGTTACTTGAGTAAAAGTACACAAGTATTGGTATCAAAATGTACTTAAAGTACCAAAAGTAAAAGTACTAAAATGTTTGAAAATAGCAGTTCTACAAGCTCACAACGCGTCGCGATGCAACGTGTTGTGAGCTTGTAGATCTGCTATTTTCAAATAGCCTCGGTATAAAATAGGGCTAAAGTAGTTCATGTATGTTTCATAATGTAATCATTTATATCTGCAAAGTAACTAGTAACTAAAGTTTTCAAATAATTGTAGTGGAGTAAAAGTACAATATTTGCCTCTTGAGATGTAGTGGAGTAGAAGTAAAAGTATAGACAATTGGAAAGTAAAAGTATCTCAAACCTTTACTTAAGTACTGTACTTGAGTAAATGTACTCAGTTACTTTACACCACTGGTCCCCGCTTCATCTCTCTCTCTCTCAACTAGGGGGTCCTTGGCCTGAAAAACATTGAAGACCCCTGGCCTTACAATGATCTGCTGCGTTGCTGTGTTCTGCCATTGGGTTGGCCTTTAACTCAGTAACACTCCTCCTGGCTGATACGAGCGCTGAAGGCTGGTCTCATTTGAACTGTGTTTACTATCATCTCCTCCACGTCTCTCACAGCCAGGTGGCAAAATCTCACACCAGCTGCAGCTATTTGCCTCGCTTCTTAACAACACACTCACAGAAAACATGCGTGCTCTCATGTACACACACGCACGCACGCACGCACGCACGCACGCACGCACGCACGCACGCACGCACGCACGCACGCACGCACGCACGCACGCACGCACGCACGCACGCACGCACGCACGCACGCACGCACGCACACACACACACACACACACACACCAATACAGGCAAGGCAGCTGTGTCCGACTTTCCACCATATCTCCCTGTGATGTAAGCCAGTTAAATGACCTTGGGGCATATTTAGACCACACACACACACACACACACACACACACACACACACACACACACACACACACACACACACACACACACACACACACACACACACACACACGCACGCTCACAATGAACACACTACACGACGACATAACACAACATAACATAATACAACATTAACATAACACGAAAGACTATTTGCATGCAAGCCAAATTCTAGCTGGATGTCACATAAGCCATCATTTACACACACACAAAAGAAAACACACAACAAACCCCTGACAGTGTGTAACACACGCACACACGTACGCACACAGATGCAAACGAACAAATAATACAAATCCATGTGGTAATCTTGTAAGCGAGTGAACACGCACAACACATGCACGGCCACACACACGCACACACGCACACACGCACACACGACACGAGCACACGAGCACACGCACACAGACTGAGCAGTGACTCTGATTGGCTGAACGAGGGGCCTCAATGCTTCCTCCCACCTGGGAATGTGACATGTTTTAGTAAGACTTCCAGCTGCACGGTGACAAAGCAGCAGGATTAGAGGATTACGGCGCAGATATACGTGACACGGTGTGCCAGCATCGAGCCACGTTAGGCTGATCGTTTAACCCATTGAGGCCTGAGGCGAAATGTCTTCTAAAAACGGTTTTCTGACAAATGTATATTTCTAAATCAGTGGTTTTCAAACTTTTTCATGCCAAGGACCCCCAAAATTATATGAATTTGGTCGCGGACCCCCATCTTAAAATATTTTGTTCCAGGGACCCCCAGAAGCAAAGATTTGAGTTAATGTTTGCTTTAAAATAATATATATATTCAAAGATTTGCACACATTTTCACGATTTTTCTAAAATGAAAAAGTGACACAGATGCGTGCGTCCCAGGTCTCAATGGGTTAACTCTGAGGAGCGTGAACAGATGGAACCACATTGGACATTAATACGGTCGCGGAGTTACAAGATGAATTAACAATGAGGTTATGTTTTTTTTTTTACTGTGTACAGCAGTGAGTTCTGGCATTTTCTCTTAAAAAATCTTGAAAATATAGTTTTCATTTTTGATAAATCAAGGTCACTGCAACCGCCCCTCTTTGTCTCACCCATGCATGGTTTTGTAACCAGTACAGGGGTCGTCAATGTGTCCGTACATTGTCCGTGGCTCAATCTGGGAACCCAGATCCAACTGAAAATGAAAAACAGCGACCTCTGCTGTTTGTTCTATGTCTGTTGGCTCTGGGCGGAAGAAAACGTAACACCAGTGCGCAAGGAAACCGGTGTTTGTGTATGCCTTCAGCGCATCACTTCCGGTTGGTGCGACTATGTTTTCATTCCCACTAACAATATTTCTACACGGAACACTAACACCACTTCTCCCAGAGAACATGGATCGTTTTGGTTATAAGCCCACTTGTTTCTATGATGAAAGAGTAAGTTAAAATGTGAATATCTTTCCGTGGTTTTGTCTGCTCCGCGGACGCTATTGTTAAATTAGTTTCGGTTTGTTTCGAGGGGGGAAGGATCGACGGACACGTGAATCCCGCCCACTACATTTGATTGGGTAAAGCGCGGCCTGCTTCCTGATCTGAAGGCACGCCCACTTGTAGCCAATGCGCACACGTTATGACGAACCTCCCCGACAGATTCCAACGCAGAGCAGAATCTGTTCTTGAGAGATTATCCGTGGCTAGACTTGGCCTTGTCTGTGGCAAATGTTCGATTTTTAGTTTTTTTTACATTATTTTGATCATAAGACTCAATTACTGAACGTCTCAGTCTCCAGGTTTTCCTCACAATATGCATGTCACTCATTTACTATGACACATTCGGTGTCATGCAGGTGTCACTTTTTATTTTCAAGGACCCCCCATAACTCTGAGAGTGCACAAATGGAACCAAATGGACCCTATGGGTCCATTTGGTTCCATTTGTGCACTCACAGAGTTGTAAAGGTTTGTGTGTTTCTGGCTATAATTTTCCACCAATTTTTATGTCCATGGTAAAGATAGAATTTTGACAAAAATGTCCACCACAAGCCAGCATGGCGATGATGACCCCTGAGCCAGTAACATTTATTTGTAATGACAATGACAAACAGCGGCTGCACGAACATAAAACAACGACATGAATCACCGTGAACACGTAACCTTTTCACAAATAACCTTTTCATCAAATAACAAGTTGCCATTTACGTCCACGTCTGTCCTGACTCATCGTTGCTGTTGGGGAGAAACCCTGTATGTCCAAAACCATTACTTTCCAGGAAAAGGGAAAAAAGAACCTGTGTTCAATATTTTACAACAGATCGATAAGCTCACAACAACGCGCCGAGCTGCATGCGACGCGTTTGTTGTGAGCTTGTCGATCGGCTATTTTCAGCGAACGCAATAACAGAAAACAGAGAAGACACTAGCACAGAGCCCTGAGGGACCCCGCTCAACCGTATGGGGTTTAAGTGGTTATAGGAACATTTGTTGTGAGATCACAGTGACCTTGACCTTTCACCTATATAGCTACTACTAATCACTTCATCCGGGAGTCCAAGTGGGCATTTAGTGAAATTGCATTCAATTCCTTCAAGGCATTCCTGAGGTATGATGTTTACATGGTTGTTTTATGCAGTGGTGTAAAGTAACTAATAGTATAAAATAATATTTCCAATTGTCAGTACTTTTACTTCAACTCCACTATAGCTACATCTCAGAGGCAAATATCGTACTTTTACCACGACATCTCAATTTCCTGTTGAGTTTACTATTTTTATTTGAAGATTGTTTTTCCACGGATCCAGTCCGGGTTTTCTTTCTTATAAAAATAGCTAAATCAACAAGAAATTAACATTTGTATTAAAAAAAAATCACACCCAGTGTGAAGTGGGCGGTGTCTTGCTAGCTAATCACAATACTGAATGGAGTCAACCAATCCACCCACAATGTGTGATTCACTTAAAAAAAAACATAAATGTGTTTAAAAAAACCAAAACATAAATGTGTTTTTTTCAAGTGCATAGTCCTATTTATAGGGCTATGCACATGTGTCATGTTTCACTAGCCAATCACAGTCCTGAATAGACTGTGATTGGCCAATCACGGTGCAGGGTTAGGGGGGTACACTGGTGGCCAATAAACAGTACTGGGTTTGGTGATGTTCTATATTGTCTGAATCAACTTTGTTTACGTTCGTTTACGTGCTAAAAGAGTGACTTTGAGAGCTGTTTTACCGTACAATGTAAGTCAATGAGGAGCATATTTTGAATTATAAATTTCAAATCAATGGAACAATTATTTTTTTATTTCTTGGAGTTACATCATGGCAAGGTAAACTACACAACCCAAACCTCTACCAGTGGTCTTGCCCTTTAAAAAAAAATTGCATTCAATTGTTAAAGCACCAACAGTAGAATGCTGTGGTTGTACTGGGGCAGCTCCCAGTGAACAACGAGATGTAGAAGGAAGTGGTTGTACTGGGTAATTCCCAGTGGCCATTATGGTAAAGTCAAGTACCTCAACCCCACCCAGGGTTTCCTAACCCATTAAAAGTCACTGGCCAGTCACGCTCGGGCGCCCAAGGGACCGGCTCCAGCTCTATAAGGTCAAGCCTTGGAGTATGTCACCAACAACCAGCATGTTCCACACAGGGAGAAAATGTCAACTCCACACAGAAAGGCACCAGTGAGCCCAGTGGGATTTGAGCAAAGGATCCAGTGGTAACCACACTGAGCCACCTACTGCTGAGCCACAGACTGTAGCCCCGTTACCAGTGGTGGAAAGTAACTAAGTACATTTACTCAAGTACTGTACTTAAGTACAATTTTGAGATATTTGTACTTTACTTGAGTATTTCCAATTTCCAATACTTTTACTTCTACTCCACTACATCTCAGAGGCAAATATTGTACTTTTACTCCACTACAATTATTAGAAAACTTTAGTTACTAGTTACTTTTCAGACATAAACTATGATATAATGAAACATACATTAACCACTTCAGCCCTATTTTATACATAGGCTATTTGAAAATAGCAGATCTACAAGCTCACAACGCGTCGCATCGCGACGCGTTGTGAGCTTGTAGATCGGCTATTTTCAAATATTTAGTACTTTTACTTTTGGTACTTTGAGTACATTTTGATGCCAATACTTTTGTACTTTTACTCAAGTCAATTTTTAATTTTGGATTTTTACTTGTAACAGAGTATTTTTATATTGCAGTATTGGTACTTTTACTTAAGTAAAGAATTTGAGTACTTTTTCCACCACTGCCCGTTACGAACCTCTCCCTCCGCTATATAGCTCAGAGATGAGGTCCCACTGTAGCGGGTACCGCCAGAGGCAGAGTCCGTCCACACGTAGTGTGGATCACCTTTTTCTGCCACATCGTATACAAAAAGTAAAGGCAGTCCCAGACACCTACAGATGTTTGAGGCTTTTCTGCCTCAAATCTTGCTCGTGCTTGTAGATCTGCTATTTTTTGAAAAACCTTGAAAATTCGTGCAAATCTTTGAATATATATATTTTGAAAGCGAATATTTGTAACTCAAATCTTTGCTTCTGGGGGGGGGGGGTCCCTGGAACAAAACATTTTGAGATGGGGGTCCGTGGCCAAATACATATCTAAAAAGGTTTTCTAAATCCTAACAGTATGTTGCTTTATCAGTGGTGCTCCAACTTTTCCATGTCAAGGACCCCCAAAATGATATGTATTTGGCCGCGGGCCCCCATCTCAAAATATGTTGTTCCAGGGACCCCCATGAAGCAAATATTGTAGTTAAAAATATTTGCTTTAAAAAATATATATATTCAAAGATTTGCATTTAATGTTTACGATTTAAAAAAAAAACAATAGAAGATCTACAAGCTATGAGCTATGAGCTTGTAGATCTGCTATTTTTTTAATAGCCAAAGGAATCTAAAATGACACAGATGCGTTCCCGGTCTTAATGGATTAAGTAAACTAGTCCATACCCGGTCGACGCATCCGTGGGGGGGATATGCGCACGTGATCTGGCAACCCGGGAGGCAGTTCGTCCCATAGCTCGCGGGGCCATCCCACAGCTGGGACAGCCCCGTAACCATGGCGATGGTCTCACCACCCTATATACCTACCAACCTACCACTACAGAGCATTGGCAAATGATAGGAGGATGTGTATTTACCGCAGCATTATAGTCTCAGACAAACGGACATGCCTGGGCTCCTTCAGGCCTTCATCATGAAGACTGTTTGCTGTGAGTCTGCACCCCTCTTTCCTCTCCTAACATACTGTCAGTAGAGCACGCTTGGCTTGATGCTGCGTTCCAGTGGTGGAAAGTAACTAAGTAAATGTACTTAAGTACAATTTTGAGGTATTTGTACTTTATTTGAGTATTTCCAATTTCCAATACTTTTACTTCTACTCCACTACATCTCAGAGGCAAATATTGTACTTTTACTCCACTACAATTATTTGAAAACTTTAGTTACTAGTTACTTTTCAGATATAAACTATGATATAATGAAACATACATTAACCACTTCAGCCCTATTTTATACCTAGGGTATTTGAAAATAGCCGGTCTACAAGTTCACAACACGTCGCATCGCGACGCGTTGTGAGCTTGTAGATCTGCTATTTTTAAACATTTTAGTACTTTTACTTTTGGTACTTTAAGTACATTTTGATACCAATACTTTTGTACTTTTACTCAAGCACATTTTTAATTCCGGACTTTTACTTGTAACAGAGTACCTCTACATTGCAGTATTGATACTTTTACTTAAGTAAAAAAAATGTGTACTTTTTTCCACCACTGGCTGCACCCCTCTTTCCTCTCCTAAAATACTGTCAGTAGAGCACGCTTGGCTTGATGCTGCGTTCACACTGGCAGATACAAAAGATCCAAAGCAATATTTGTATCTGAAGTTGAAACCAGCTCAACTTTCTTGTATCTTTGTAGCTGCTGTAGCTTTTGTAGCTGCTGTAGCTTTTGTAGCTGTTGTAGCTTTTGTAGCGGCTTCAAACATGGTTGATATAGCCTGTATCTTTGTAGCTGTCAGTGTGAACGCATCCTGGCAGATACAAAGATACAGGCTACCATTCTTTTTCAATGAAGATACAAGGATACATCCATCGTTTCTAGTCGCTACAAAAGCTACAAAAAAGTTGAGCTGGTTTCAACTTCAGCTACAAATGTGCTGTGTAGCTTTGCACCTTTTGTATCTGCCCGTGTGAACGCAGAATTAGTCCTATAGTATTGTGAATGGTTTGTCAGACATGTAGTTGTATGTTATGAAATAAAACATGTGAGTTTTCATGCTAAAATATCACTTTTACTACGATATTAAAGCTGTATACAACAGCAAACTAGCTTAGTCTCCAGGTACTTATTTCAGTGGTGGAATAAGTACTCAAATGTTTTACTTAAAAGTATCAATACTGCAATGTAGAAGTACAAGTAAAAGTCCGGAATTCAAAATTTGCTAGAGTGAAAGTACAAAAGTATTGGTATCAACATGTACTTAAAGTACCAAAAGGAAAATAGCAGATCTACAATCTCACAACGCGTTGCGATCCAACGCGTTGTGAGCTTGTAGATCAGCTATTTTCAAAAAGCCTATGTATAAAATAGGGTTTAAAGTGGTTAATGTATGTTTTATAATCTAATAATTTATATCTACAAAGTAACTAGTAACTAAAGTTTTCAAATAATTGTAGTGGAATAAACTTACAATATTTGACTCTGAGATGTGGAGTAGAAGTAAAAATATAGACAATTAGATATACTCCAGTACCTCAAAATTGTACTTACGTACAGTACTTGAGTAAATGTACTTTACACCTACAACTCAGGGACATTTCTTGCAGTTGTGGCAGGGGTAACTTGCCACAAGTTACCCCTGCCAATACAGCGGTCCGATGCACGCGTACAATCCAGCGCAAAGCAGAATTCTGCAGTAAAGAAAACGTCATCCGCACTGATTAAATCCCTGATTAAATCAAAACATCTATTAATATGCAGTGTGATTACATCTCTGGGACACAGCGGTGTAAAGATGAAACCGTTCACGCTGTGACTCCCTGTTCTCATTAAAAGGTCTGAACAGATTCACACACATGCGCGTACATGATTATAATTGACTGTTACAGGAGGTATTTGATTATTACCTACAGCACCAAATCACCATATCGTGAGATCTTTTGCCAACCATGATCCTGCCGTGCACTCACACACGCCCACACGCCACACACACACACACACACACACACACACACACACACACACACACACACACACACACACACACACACACACACTCAAGGCATATGTCCCCATGATACAACAAGCATGTCATGTCACCCAGCCCATGGGCACCAGCAGCAGTGTAGTATGAGTATGCATGTGTGTGTGTGTTTGTGCGTTCATCTGTGCATGCGTGCGTGTGCTGCCTCATGAAGTTGTGTTTGTGTTTCTCGAGAATAGTTGTTTGTGTCTTTGATTTGAGCGACTAATGAGCCCCAGCACACAGGAACATGGTGTCAGTTGTCAGAAGCCACGTGTTTCACCCACATTCCACATAAACATGCAAACAAATTAACCACATGAACCCTATAGTGGGGTGAACTATATACATAATACATGAATCATTATAATATGTGTACAGACATACAGAGATTCGGTGCATTTATTGTAAGATATGAATACATAATATATTCATATCATATATTAACATTACCATATATGGGGTGGGAGTGGTTAAGACAGAACATTTTATTCGCTGCCCAACAGTCTTTTCTTCTGGTTTGTTTGATCCTCCTAATAGGTGTCCAAGATGGGGCGGGGCTTGACACATTGTTGGAGTGCAGGACCATTCCAGTGTTGTCCAATCGTGTGTGTGTGTGTGTGTGTGTGTGTGTGTGTGTGTGTGTGTGTGTGTGTGTGTGTGTGTGTGTGTGTGTGTGTGTGTGTGTGTGTGTGTGTGTGTGTGTGTGTGTGTGTGTGTGTGTGTGTGTGTGTGTGTGTGTGTGTGTGTGTGTGTGTGTGTGTGTGTGTGTCTCAGTGGTGGAAAGTAACTAAGTAAATGTACTTAAGTACTGTACTTAAGTACAATTTTGAGGTATTTGTACTTTATTTGAGTATTTCCAATTTCCAATACTTTTACTTCTACTCCACTACATCTCAGAGGCAAATATTGTACTTTTACTCCACTACATATGTACTTGAAAACTTTAGTTACTAGTTACTTTTCAGATATAAACTATGATATAATGAAACATACATTAACCACTTTAGCCCTATTTTATACCTAGGCTATTTGAAAATAGCCGATCTACAAGCTCACAACGCGTCGCATCGCGACGCGTTGTGAGCTTGTAGATCTGCTAATTTCAAATATTTAGTACTTTTACTTTAGGTACTTTAAGTACATTTGGATGCCAATACTTTTGTGCTTTTACTCAAGTACATTTTTAATTCCGGACTTTTACTTGTAACAGAGTATTTTTATATTGCAGTATTGGTACTTTTACTTAAGTAAAGAATTTGACTACTTTTTTCCACTGTGTGTGTGTGTGTGTGTGTGTGTGTGTGTGTGTGTGTGTGTGCGAGTGCGAGTGCGAGTGCGTGCGTGCTGTCACTGTCACTTGCCTGCCTAAATCCGACAAGTCTCCCCACAAGCATGCAGTGTCACAGATTATGAATGCTGTCAGAGAGATACAGTATATGAGACAGCCGCTCTCACAGTGCTCCTTCATGTCGTACGCCAAAGACGGTTTCACTCAATGACTGCAAACAGCAACAAGTAAAAACGAGCGTCCTGCTAGGTCACACATGGGCAACATACGGCCCGGGGGCCGGACCCGGCCCTTTGACCATCTCAATCCGGCCCGCCAAGTCCTCAAAGAAAAACAAAATGACCCCCCCCAAAAAAATCTGCATTCTAAAAGGCTGCCATATGTTTGGGACACATTTATTTAACTCGACTCCAATTAATAGTAATTAATATTTACCATTCGAGTACATACCTGCATTCTTCCATCCATGTACTCAAATGTTTTATGTTAATGTGACAGTGAAACAGTCTGCCTTGAGTCCAACGTTATAACATAATGCAATGTGTTTTATCAGTGACCTTTGGAGTGGTGCATATCAGTTAAGATAAGATACTGTCTAAATTCATAGGCTCATTTAAAAGTTGATACGGCATTGACGTGGATTGTTTTATGTAAGTAATCTTTTCATTGTAACCTCGTACAGAGTACAGAGTGATACAGTAGCCTACAGCGCAGCTAAAAAACAACAACTTCTTGTTGTGAAAGCAAGGACCTTATTGTAAAGACAGTCTGGCATATCTACCAAATGCATGCAGTTTTAACATAATTCAACACTATGTGTTTCAATTTTCAATTCAATTGTACAATGTGTGGCCCTTCACTCACTTTATCGAAGTCAGTATGGCCCTCTGGAAATAAATGCTGCCCCACCCCTGTGCTATAGGTACTGACAGCAGACGTCTTGGCTCGACACTGCCAATGACAAGTTGACGAGTGCATGGCGTTTTCAATGGTTTACGCTAGAGGGCGCTGTTCGCCAACCTATGAGTGATCCTATGACTTCTGGAGTCATAACAGTAGACCCGGAAATAGTGTGATCACAACAAACCCAGCCCCGTCTGATCTGCTGTCGAAGGATTTAGAAAAATCTATGTTTCTCTGCTTTTCTGTTTCTTTTTGGTGAAAACAACCCACATTCAACTTCCCACAGATATGGATTCTAGGAGACTCGGCTACGTCTTTTTAAAGCGAGCGGTGGGTGGATCTTTGTGAAGAAAAATATTCTATGATTTTTCAAAGGTTAGTAAAAACTCTCAGAATCGCTGGCAAGGGGAGCTATAGACTATGTTTTAACTCTGGCAGTCAAAGAGTTAAGCACACAGACTGGATCTGCAACCTGCAGAATCCTCTTTTTACCTCGTCTTTAGTTCTCACTTGTTGCTGAACCGTCAATCTGGCAAAAAAAGAGCGAGGAGAGAAAATAAAGCCTGGGATACGGTCGGTGTAATCTTCTTAATTTAGATGACAGACGCAGGGAAATGGATGTTTCCCAGGGTGGGATGTCTGTGACAGGACAAGCCCCCCCCCCCCCCTCCAGTACAGTGTAATAATATGCTACGTCCCTGCTTTCTTGAATTGTACTTTTGTCTCCTCTAATCTTTCCATCTGCTCATTCTTTTCATGAAGTTGCCTTGATACATTCATGCCGGTAATACATATTGGATAGCAATTAAATTGACTGAGAGAGAGGGGGGGGGGGAGAGACTGAGAAAGAATAACGATATAATAAAAAGGAACGGTTAGCGACAGAGAAAGGGAGGAGGGAGGGAGGTATAGGGAGGGATATAAAAAACCCATCTCCCCCGTGCCTAATTAAATATTTGACAATTAATATGGTCTTCCTTAATTAAAAATGGATCACAGGCAGACCGGATGACGGTCTGAAGCCCTTAGCAGCTCGTCGGCGTTCACAATCGTCAGACAGTCGACACACAGATCACGAACAACGCCGGGCTCAGTGCCTTTAACACATTGGGTGCCAGAGGTTTATTAAAATATTATACGTTGAGTGCCTGCATTTCTTCCATCCACTTGCGTTTCGTGCTGTAGAAGCCCCGACGCGGAAGTGCATGTAAACAAAGCGTGCGTGCGAGACGGCGGAGGGTCCCGACTAACGCCTGGAACAATAATATTTACAACGCGATCCTCCATTGCAGCGTGATCGCCGATCGAAAACGGCTCGTTTCCACCACGTTAAAAAGAAATGGAGATATTAAGCTTTTAGTCAAGGAGATAACATTGAAAACGCCGACCGGAAGGATTTTTGACATGGAGCCACATCCAGCCTCTTCTTCTCAGAAACTCCTTGGGTGATGTCAAAGTTTCGTTTTAGCGCCCCACGTGGGCCACTCGTATAAAAATAGAATTGGGTCAAAAACGGTCCGGACCGTTTTCGGCACTTCTCGTTTGGATCCTCAAAAACGGTCCGGACCGTTTATGGCACTCGATGTGTTAATTAACCCAATCAATCCGGGAACGCATCTGTGTGTCATTTTCAGATTTCTTTGGGCTATTCAAAAATAGCAGATCTACAAGCTCATGGCGCGGCACTCACCGAGTGCCGCGCCATGAGCTTGTAGATCTGCTATTTTTGAAAAATCGTGAAAATGTGTGCAAATCTTTGAATAATGTATATATTTTTAAAGAGAATATTTTAAACTCAAATCTTTGCTTCTGGTGGGGGGGTCCCTGGAACAACATATTTTGAGATGGGGTTCTGCAGCCAAATACATTTTGGATGGTCCTTGACATAGCAACATAGGATGAGGATTTAAAAGACATTTGTAGAATCCCCCAGGAGCAAAGATTTGAGTTAAAAATGTTCGCTTTAAAAATATAATATCAATTCAAAGATTTGCACACATTTTCACGATGTTTCCAAAAATAGCAGATCTACAAGCTCATAGCGCGGCACTCGGTGCCGCACTATGAGCTTGTATATCTGGTATTTTTGAATAGCCATGTGCAATGTTTGATAAGTTATGGGTATACTTTCCAAAGTGTCCTGAACACTGCATCTGTTCACTCAGTGTTGTAAAATGTAGCTTAATAGCTTAATAAGTGTAAAATAATGCTTTTTTTTAAGCTCAAATCAAAAAGTGACACAGATGCGTTCCAGGTCTTAAGGGGTTAAACACAACGCTCCCCAGGACAGTGGGCTTAAATTGAAATAAAATAACAGAACAAACTGTAGATAATTAGAGCAGAGAGAAAAATCATAACTACAGTGTTTTGTGTGGATTTTCGTAAACATGATAATTAATTAGTTCTACAACAGAAGTAAAAGTAGAGTCGATGCACATTCGTCTGTATTTGTTTGCCCCGCTCAAAATAATGATTTTAGATGTTTTTCTTGTTGTGTTTTTCCCCCTGGTTGTCTGCACCACTTTGGAGGGGGGAGGAGGGTATTGATTAAGCCGACTCCCGGTCCCTGGACTTTGTTTTAAATCATTTTAATTTGTTATTTGCTCGTTAAAAAGTTTGACTTTTTTCTAATCCTGCTTCTTTATGTAACCCCAGTTGATCTGTGTGACTTGTTATGTTCATTTAAACTCAAATCCTTTCACTTTTCCAAAGAGACTTAAAGTTAGGATAAGTGATATTTTTGGGGTTTTTCTTCTTCTTTTTTCTTAAAAAAGTACTATATTGTGATAGTAATCATTGCTACAGAGCGTTTGTTCGGTCACAGGGTTCTCTCCAGCTCTTTAGTAAACAGAATATAGTACATTTTGCCAATCAGGGGAGAGCGCTGAACATGCATTTTCTGTTTAATAAAGAGCTGGAGAGACATGGGAGACTCCTTTTACTGAACAAACACTCTATAGCAATGAGTACTATCACAATATAGAGCTATTTAACACTTATTTTAACCAAAGTAAATCACTTGAGCCTAGTTTGGTTCAGCTGGGGTAGGCCTATATAGGCTCAGGTTGAACCCTGAAGGGTAGAGATTCACTGCAGGAACCCCACAGATGTGAGCACTTCCGATGCATTATAAATAAGTTTGTTTTCTGTTTACAAGACTTTATGTCCCTTAGTTTATTTGTTTGATAGACATTTATGCCGGTCTGCGTATGCTCTTTGTTTGTTTAAGTTACTGATTGTTTCTGTCTTTTCACTCCTATTCAGTTAAATCATCATCATAACCACCACCATGTCCTCATCATCATCATCATATGTGTACAGAGACTGGCAATGAAACCACTTTTCAACTCTCAATCCTGGTCTGGTCCTAATGGTCCTTGAATGGGCAGGTGTACTCTTTTCAACTGATGGATATCACTTTGCGACAAAACTAGATGTATTGGTCTGCATATACGCTATAACTACATTTTACAACACTGAGTGAACAGATGCAGTGTTCAGGACACTTTGAAAGTATACCCATAACTTATCAAACATTACAAATGGCCAAGATGATAAGTTATGGGTGAGAGGTAACGGTCTGAAGTGGTTTTGTAATAATAATATAACTCTACGAAGTAACTAGCAACTAACTAAAGTTTTTAAATAATTGTAGCGGAGTAAAAAGTACAATATTTGCCTTTTGGTAGTGGATTAGAAGTAAAAGTATTGAAAATTTGAATTACTACAGTAAAAATACCTCAAAATGGTACCTGAGTAAATGTACTTAGTTACTTTCCACAACAGCTTACCAATAATGTAACGATCCATGCATGCGGTACGTTTGCAAGTGTATATGTTACAGGGAAATTGGAGAACCAGGGAAATTGGAGGAGGAGCACTCGTTTTCACCGCCCACCAAGCAATTCTGTAGAAAAAACACTAGAGGGAGCCACGAGCCAGGCTTCCCAACTAAAGTGCACAAACATATATGGCCGCGACCACACACACACGCGCGTGCGCACGCGCTCATGCTTTCAATTTAGACAGAACACTAGAATGAGCCACGAGCCAGGCTTCCCAACTAAAGTGCACAAACATATATGGCCGCGACCACACACACACACACACACACACGTGCACGCGCACGCGCTCATGCTTTTTTTGTAGGCCCTCTGCCTAAAAACGAGTGCTCTGTCTTCAATTTCCCAGGTTCTCCAATCTCCCTGTGACATATATATATATATAGGTCATATTAAGCGACCCTGTGAAAAATACTTCTCATTATCTTTCTCTCCTAAAAGCGCAGCAAAGAATGTGGGTTACAAGTTCAACCCGCTACTCAGACACATATCACTGAGACACTCATTGACCTCAAGGTGACGCCGTTACTGTATAATCGAGTTTACATTTTCGCAATTATCTCAAAATTGGCTTCAAGTCAAAGCATTTTAACCCTTTAAGACTTGGAACGCATCTGTGTGTCATTTTAAGATGTCTTTGGCTATTCAAAAGTAGCAGATCTACAAGCTCATAGCGCGGCTACGAGCTTGTAGATTTTTAAAAAATCATGAAAAAATATTTTTTATATATTCTTTCAAAGATCTGTTAGGATTTAGAAAACATTTTAAGAATCGGACTCAGGTCTTAATGGGTTAAGGTATATTAACAACGCAACTTTGACTCTGGTCGTGTTGCTGCATATGGATCAAAGCTTTTAGAGAGATGAACTTTGACTCACTCTTCATCATAATCATACATTTTGTACCAGCCGTCTTTTTCTTTGATAAAGATAGAAATGATCTCATTCTGCAATTAACCCATTCAATCTGGGAACGCATCTGTGTCATTTTTAGATTTCTTTGGGCTATTCAAAAATAGCAGATCTACAAGCTCATAGCGTGGCACCGAGTGCCGAGCTATGAGCTTGTAGATCTGCTAGTTTTGAAAAAACTAGAACATTTGTGCAAATCTTTGAATATGTATTTTTTTAAAGCGAACATTTGTAAAATATTTTGTTACAGGGACCTCCAGAAGCAAAGTTTTGAGTTAAAAAAAAAAAAAAAAAAAAAAATGTATTCAAGGATTTGCAAAACACATTCAAGATTATTCAAAAATAT
Source organism: Gymnoscopelus braueri (assembly GCF_963280865.1). NCBI lineage: Eukaryota > Metazoa > Chordata > Actinopteri > Myctophiformes > Myctophidae > Gymnoscopelus > Gymnoscopelus braueri. The sequence continues at coordinate 44,388,723 of NC_137620.1, read as the reverse complement.
ACAAGCATGAGCTTGTATATCTGCTATTTGTTGAATAGCCAAAGTATAAAAGAATGGTTGTAGCTCATATCTAAAATGGCACAGATGCGTTGCCGGATTGAATGGCTTAAACCAGCAAGATCTAATATGAGTGCGGATAGGGTAGGGGGGTTGCATTTTTTTGTTGAAGGAGACAGTAATTGTTGGAATTATGTTTCCAAATGGTGGGCGGCTGTCCCGCGAGTACCTTCTATATCTGATTATTTTTGCCCCCCCTGTTGACTTGACTGACTTTGATCACAGTAAGAGCCCTGAACGGCAGGGGGTCCTCTGATTAGTAACTAAAAACGCCACAAGGCAGGATTGCTCTGAGAGGCTCCTTTTTCTTATGAATTATTCCCGTGTCCGCTATCAATAATCATGACATGGAGACATGATAAGACACCATAAGACACAGCTGGTCTTATCTCATTAGTTAGTCTAGTAATTGGGACAAACTGTATAAAGCTGAGAGGTAAAGGAGAGACAGACATTAGGAAAGCTGAGAGGTAAAGGAGAGACAGACATTAGGAAAGCTGAGAGGTAAAGGAGAGACAGACATTAGGAAAGCTGAGAGGTAAAGGAGAGACAGACATTAGGAAAGCTGAGAGGTAAAGGAGAGACAGACATTAGGAAAGCTGAGAGGTAAAGGAGAGACAGACATTAGGAAAGCTGAGAGGTAAAGGAGAGACACACATTAGGAAAGCTGAGAGGTAAAGGAGAGACAGACATTAGGAAAGCTGAGAGGTAAAGGAGAGACAGACATTAGGAAAGCTGAGAGGTAAAGGAGAGACAGACATTAGGAAAGCTGAGAGGTAAAGGAGAGACAGACATTAGGAAAGCTGAGAGGTAAAGGAGAGACAGACATTAGGAAAGCTGAGAGGTAAAGGAGAGACAGACATTAGGAAAGCTGAGAGGTAAAGGAGAGACACACATTAGGAAAGCTGAGAGGTAAAGGAGAGATAGACATTAGGAAAGCTGAGAGGTAAAGGAGAGACAGACATTAGGAAAGGTGAGAGGTTACGGAGAGACAGACATTAGGAAAGCTGAGAGGTAAAGGAGAGACAGACATTAGGAAAGCTGAGAGGTAAAGGAGAGACAGACATTAGGAAAGCTGAGAGGTAAAGGAGAGACAGACATTAGGAAAGCTGAGAGGTAAAGGAGAGACAGACATTAGGAAAGCTGAGAGGTAAAGGAGAGACAGACATTAGGAAAGCTGAGAAGTATAGGAGAGACAGACATTAGGAAAGCTGAGAGGTAAAGGAGAGACAGACATTAGGAAAGCTGAGAGGTAAAGGAGAGACAGACATTAGGAAAGCTGAGAGGTAAAGGAGAGACAGACATGAGGAAAGCTGAGAGGTAAAGGAGAGGCAGACATTAGGAAAGCTTAGAGGTATAGGAGAGACAGACATTAGGAAAGCTGAGAGGTAAAGGAGAGACAGACATTAGGAAAGCTGAGAGGGAGACAGCGAAGGAGAGACAGATGGACAGTAAGGCTGAGAGGGAGACGGTGTAGGAATGACAGACAGTAGGAAAGCTGAGAGGGAGACAGCGTAGGAGAGACAGTAGGAAGGCTGATCAAGGAAGATGGCATATAGGGGAGACAGACAGAAGCAAAGATATGAGGGAGACGGTGTAGGTGAGACAGACCGTAGGACAGCTGAGAGGGATACAGCCAGTGGTGTAAAGTAACTAAGTACATGTACTCTAAGTACTATACTGTTGCGATGCATTGTGAGCTTGTAGAGCTGCTATATTCAAAAGTTTTTTATTCATTTGAAAACTTGTGAAATGGGACATTCTACATAATGAGTACATTTTGATACCAATACTTTTGTACTTTTACTCAAGTAAATTCAGAATTTCTGACTTTTACTTGTACCAGAGTATGTCTACATTGCAGTATTGATACTTTTACTTAAGTAAAAAATGTGAATACTTTTTCCACCACTGGGAGAGACACTGAAGACTGTCTTGCATTGCAAAGATATCATAACATCTTTACTTAACTTTTTGGTTTGTTTTTAGTTTTTTTACAATACTGAACATCACCCGAAAGTAGAAGACTTTCTTTTCACCTGGTGTTTCTGAAATGAATCCGCAACTAACATTATGCACTGTAGGCATCGGTTTCAATGTGTTCCACTTAACCATCATTTTGCATTGCAATGACATCTTTACTTAACTTTTTTGCGAGACTGAACTTCACCCAAAAGTAGAAGACTTTCTTTTCCCCTGGTGTTTCTGAAATGAATCCGCAGCTTTCAATGTATGCACTGTAGGCAATGTGTTCCACTTCATAATGAGTTGTACGAGTACTTGTAATGAAGATGGTGTTTTCTAATCAAGCAAAGCTTGTAACAAATTTCCTTGCCGCCGGTATCTAAAATGTTTTCTCATGTTTCCAGAGAACTTCCTGCTGTGTTAAGCTCTCAGATTACCAGAAATAAAATGTAAATATTTATTTTGTACTTCACCCTGGAGTCTATTTATTTGTTTTGTCTTTACCCTACACTTTTAGTTATTAGTTTAGCTTTAACTTATTATAACAACCGTACTCTGTAGAACAGCTTCTCAAACTATATGCCTATTTAAAGTCAGGGCAATGTGAAGAACATGTCAGGTATAAAGTGTGCAGAGAGAAACCCTTTAATTGCCTTCATTTAATAGGGAGTTTGGACACTTAAGAGCTGGTATCATCGGCATAGAAAAAGAGCGCATGCTCTCTCAGCAGTCGTCGCACTATGCACCCCCCACGGCTGTGTGAGTTGACCCCGATACGGGATGAAACGCGGAAGGGAGTGGCTCACCATGCATACATGTATGTAATATTATACATAATATTATATGAAATAAATGTCAGGGCATTTACATATTCATGTAGCTGCCCCTGCTGCCTCCGTGTATGCCCACCGCTAATGAGGGAGGAGGCACGGAGGGATTCTATCTCTCTCTAACGCATTAAGACCGGGAACGCATCTTTGTGTCATTTTAAGATTTCTTTGGCTATTCAAAAATAGCAGATCTGCAAGCTCATAGCGCGGCACCGAGTGCCGCGCTATGAGCTTGTAGATCTGCTATTTTTGAAAATAAAATGTAATAATGTGTGCAAATCTTTGTATATATATATATATATATATATATATATATATATATATATATATATATATATATACATTTTAACTCAAATCTTTGCTTCTGGGGGGTCCCTGGAACAAAATATTTTGAGATGGGGGGGGTCCGCGGACAAATACATATCATTTTGGGGGTCCTTGACATGAAAAATGTTTGAAAACCATTTTATATAGCAAAAAAACAAACTGTTAGGATTTAGAAGACATTAGTAGAATCCTCAGACGCAAAGATTTGAGTTACAAATGTTCACTTTTAAAAATAATGTACATTCAAAGATTTGCACGCATTTTCACGAAGAAAAAAAAAAAAGCAGATCTACAAGTTTATAGCGCGGCACTCATCTGCTATTTTTTAATAGCCGAAGAAATCGAAACAAATTACACACGGATGCGTTCCCGGTCTTAATGGGCTAACCACCAGCCCACAGCCCGCCACGGAGTCTAGTTATATTTATCGCTCTCCTGGTCCGCGTTCACCCCAAGAGACAGCAGGCAATCAGGCATGAAAGGTAGAGCGTAACCCAGTTCATTATGGGTTCTACTCGTGGGCAAGGAGCTGCCTGTCAGGTGGGCGCCGTTTTCCTACAGTAAAAGCCTCGGTGTTCGTTTTCCCCATCTAAGGGTCAATCTGGTTAAATCTCTGACTTAGACCATTAAGAGCCGAGGCCGATTCTAAAAATGCCTCCTTAAATCTACAGCAGTTTTCAGAAAAACATATATTTAGTCAGGGCGCGCTCTCACCAAAAGTTGGCTGGCCGCTGTTAAACGCAGGTTGTGCGCGGCCACAGTTTTTTGCAGCCAGCGGATTCTAAAAAAACGCTGTGACGCACCTGTCACTCACTTTCAGGACCGTCCCCGTAGCCCGCACCGCCTGCTGCCTTGAGCACCACGGTGCTATTCCTTATAAAAAAAAATCTTCACCAATGTGTTTGTAAAGGTGTCTAGTAACACATCTCACAAAGACTGAAATGCAGTTTCCCTAGGAGAATTTTTGACAGCTCCTTAAAGTTGGGGTACCCACCATAACCTTGGTTAAAAAATAAATAAATACAAAAATCTAAATTTAATTCTGTATTAAGTAGCATGTGAGGGGTCAAACTACGGTGTTTTTATGATTCTGAATCCATTGCAAGCATTTGTTTTGCACCAAAACCACTCCTTGGGCTAAAAATGGCCCAATCTCCATGGGCTTTTTACACAAAAAGTATACCTGGAAAAGGATGGCTATGGCCGTTTTTAGCCCAAGGAGTGGTTTTGGTGCAAAACAAATGCTTGCAATTGATTCAGAATCATAAAAACACCCTAGTTTGACCCCTCACATGCTACTGAAAACAGAATTAAATTGTGATTTTTTTTTTTTTAAACCAAGGTTATGGTGGGTACCCCAACTTTAAGGAGCTGTCAAAAATTCTCCTAGGGAAACTGCATTTCAGTCTTTGCGAGATGTGTTACTAAACACCTTCACAAACACATTGGTGAAGATTTTTTTTGGTAAGGAATTCATTCCAAGATTGGAAAATGTTCAGCTAATATCCCCTGACTAATTGCTATATCAGTGGTGCTCAAACGTTTTTCATGTCAAGGACCCCCAAAATGATATGCATTTGGCCACCGACCCCCCCATCTCGAAATATGTTGTTCCCCATAAGCAAAGATTTGAGTTAAAATGTTCGCTTTAAAAAAAATATATATATATTCAAAGATTTGCGCAAATTTGTATTTTTTCTCAAAAATATCAGAGCTTATATCTGCTACTTTTTAATAGCCAACGCTAAAATAAAAAATGACACATGTTCCCTGGTTCATTGGTTAAATGAACATGTCTGGGTTTTACTGTGTAGATTCCTTCTGCAATACAACATCTCTCACTAATGTCAAACAACGCTTTGTCTGTAAAATGCCAGTTCACAAAAAATGCAAAATGCCTGTTCACACGGCGGCAAAGTACATTTCAAGCGTGTTAAACCGTGTCGTTGCAAACGCGTCCTGCCATTGGTGGAAAGTAACTAAGTACATTTACTCAAGTACTGTACTTAAGTACATTTTTGAGGTATTTGTACTTTACTTGAGTATTTCCAATTTCCAATACTTTTACTTCTACTCCACTACATCTCAGAGGCAAATATTGTACTTTTACTCCACTACAATTATTTGAAAACTTTAGTTGCTAGTTACTTTTCAGATGTAAATTATGATATTATGAAACATACGTTACCACTTTAGCCCTATTTTATACCGAGGCTATTTGAACATAGCCGATCTACAAGCTCACAACGCGTCGCAGCGCGACGCGTTGTGAGCTTGTAGATCTGCTATTTTCAAATATTTTAGTACTTTTACTTTTGGTACTTTAAGTACATTTTGATACCAATACTTTTGTACTTTTACTCAAGTACATTTTGAATTCCGGACTTTCACTTGTAACAAAGTACTTCTAAATTGCAGTATTTATACTTTTACCTAAGTAAAACATTTGAGTACTTTTTCCACCACTGCGTCCTGCCCAGTTACACTTCACACGTTGGCACGTTCGCGTCGCAAGTTTTACAAGTCAAGGTACGACCTCTGACACGAACCCAATCTACTTTGACAGGGTTTGATCTCCCTTGTTTGCGAACATATAATGCCTTTCTGTTAACCCATTAAGACCGGGAACGTGTGTCATTTTAAGATTTATTTGGGCTATTCAAAAATAGCAAATATACAAGCTCATAGAGCTATGAGCTTGTAGATCTGCTATTTGTTTTGAAAAATCGTGAAAGTTTGTGCAAATCTTTGAATATATATTTTTTTTAAAGACAACATTTTTAACTCAAATCTTTGCTTCTGGGGGGTTTCTACAAATGTCTTCTAAATCCTAACTGTTTAAAAAAGAAAAAACTTCTGTTGCTATAATATCAGTGGTTCTCAAACTTTGTTCATGTCGATGACCCCCAAAATTATATGTATTTGTCCGCGGACCCCCATCTCAAAATATGTTGTTCCAGGGACCCCCCAGAAGCAAAGATTTGAGTTAAATGTATATATATATTTTCAAAGATTTGCACACATTTTCAGGATTTTCCCAAAGAAATAGCAGATCTACAAGCTATGAGCTTGTAGATCTGCTATGTTTTAATAGCCAAAAGATATCTAAAGTGACACAGATCTGTTCTCGGTCTTAATGGGTTAATGTCACAGAGCCGTCTCTGGGCCCAGCATTAGAGGAAGGTATGTGTTTTTTTTTTAAACTTCGAAGGACAGAATAGAGAGTGAAATAATGGACAAAAGTGTGCAGTCGCTTCATGCACGAGAAGTCCAGGAACAGGGTCAAGTAGCAGTAGCAGGATATGGTTGAGAAAATGGACGTATGAATAAATAAAGCCACTAAATGGGGAGACGATGGAGGGATGGAGGTCAGGGGATAAAATATGTAAAAAAAGAGAGGAAGAGAGAATATCGTTGTGGTCGGGCAGAACCCTCTTATCTCCATATTCTAACCTTTTTGTTAGAAAATCACGTTTTTACCTATAACTTCACCAATCTGCATAAAACGTTGTATGCGCACTCCCTAGAGGCCAAGGAAAAAAACCTTTGCCCTGCATTTTTCACGTCTGCCTTTTATAGCGCCACCAGGAGGCCGACTTAAGTAAAATAATATATATAGTCCTTCAGATTTTATCCAAATTTTACGCATATCGGTACACACAATACATGATCTCTATAGTCATATGATCAAGTCGGATCTGTTTGATTTTTCATATTCCATCCTGATTGGGCGAATTCCGAACATTGCTGGCCCACAATAACCTACCAGATCTGTGCTCCGAGGAGCACTTTATCTAGTTTAATGTGAATCCTGAAAAGTAACAGTTTTTGGACATACGAGGTTTCCACCCGACAGACACAATATGAGAGAGAGAAAGAGGTGTAATAGGAAGGGGCAATAAATAAAGAAAGAGAGTGAGAAAGCATTAGAGAGAGGAGGGGTGGGGGGGGGGGGTGGGGGGTGCAGTGAGAGAGACCCAGTGCAGTATGTACAGTACGTACAGTACGTATAAACATCATCATGAAAAATGCATGATCAATTTTAAGTGCACCACCCTCACCCACACGGCAACCTGAGCCCCAAGGTGCCTTGCACATGGGCACAGGACCACCCGGCAGGATATGGGAGTCATTGTCCCAAAGCAACCAGACCTTTTACCCACTTTGGTTTGTTTTTCGCGTGAGAGAATCCAGAATAAAGAATGGAGAGAGGTCTATTTGTCACTCGCTCATGCGTGTTCAAACTGTAAAACTGTTGGTGTGACGTGGTCCGCAAGATGGTGCAACATCAGCAATATGCAAAATAATCATAATAATAATAAGATTGTGCAGAGTATAAAATGAATGAAATTAAATGAAATAGCCTGTCTGTAACAGACTATTTCTAGATTGCAGTATTGTTACTTTTACTTAAGTAAAACATGTGAGTGAACATGAAGTACGTAACAAAACAACATTTGCATTTGTTAGCATTAGTGTCCTGGTTAAGCAGTGATGACATTACAAGTATGTGTGAATGCTGACACGGGTGGGAGTCAGTAGTCAGTACATGATGTTCTGGTCAAAGATACAGCGACTGAAATGAAAATAATATGCCATAAACAGGGAAAGTGTCCTGTAAGTAAGGACGTAAGTAAAATATGTGTAGAGCACCTTCCACAGACTCTGTGCTGCGTGCCCAAAATCTCTTCTGCCCGGTTCTCCTCAGCGGCGGGAGCAATTGATCTGCATTTGCGCACAGCCTTTGACCAGTGGTGGAAAGTAACTAAGTATATTTACTTAAGTACTGTACTTAAGTACATTATGAAACATACATTAACCACTTTAGCCCTATTTTATGCATAGGCTGCGACGCGTTGTAAGCTTGTAGATCTGCTATTTTCAAACATTTGAGTACTTTTACTTTTGGTACTTTAAGTACATTTTGATACCAATACTTTTGTACTTTTACTCAACTACATTTTGAATTCTGGACTTTTACTTGTAATGGAGTATTTCTACATTGCAGTATTGATACTTTTACTTAGGTAAAACATTTGAGTACTTTTTCCACCACTGCCTTTGACCATTACCATGTGCAAAGAACACCGAAGCCCGTTCTTCGCTTTCCCCTAATGTCAGCTGTTTTTAGCGTTTTTGTGTTCGCTGGCTCCCGAGTTGCCAAATCATGTGCGTGAATTTGTCACTCACTCATGCGTGTTCAAACTGTTAAACTGCTGGTGTGACGTGGTCCGCAAGATGGTGCAACATCAGCAATATGCAACATCAGCAATATGCTAAATAATCATATTAATAATAAGATTGTGCAGAGTATAAAATGAATGAAATTAAAGGAAATAGCAGCGGCAGGGAGTGTGCAGAATTAGAGGCAGGGGGGGTATAATAGAGCCATATATCGTCTCTGTCGGGTGGAAATATGTCCAAAACGTCATATGTCCAAAACGGTTTCACTTTTCAGGATTCAAATTCGAAAAGTAGCAGATGTACAAGCTCAAAACGCGTTGCGATGCTTTCGCGATGCCGCTTCATCGAGTAGGGGCTTTAATTTACGTAAAAAACTAAAAGTTAGAATACGGCCCGACAGCAACGATATCATAGCCCGCGGAGTGAGTCACAAGGCGTCGCGATATGACGCCTACTGAGCTTGTAGATCTGCTATTTTTGCTATTTTTGTGAGTGAAAGTGGTTTTACTACGCGCCCCCCACTCCTACATCGCACCGCCGATCCGACCAATGGCCCTCACTTATCAATGGAGTGTAAAAAACGGCTTATCTTTTAGCCAGAATTTGACCTTGCGCCAAAGTCCAAGTGACATGTATCAAGCAATCCTATACAGCCAATCCTAGCGTACATATCGCCTGTCCTTTGATAAATGTGACGGATGAAATCGAGCGTCATTTAAATAACACGCCCTTAAATGTTCACACACGCACACGCACATGCACACACACGCACACACACACACACACACACACGCACCTACATACTTGAAACCCAACTGTCTCTTTCATGTATTCCGTAACGGTACAATCTTTGTCAAGTAGGCTAGTAGCCTACATGAATGACACCAATCACATCGCCATGAATGCACGTAGTGTATATTAGTGTATTTAACCCATACCGAGCAGTGCGTGTTCCAGTTACACTGAAATAAAGCAGTCACTCCTGTGAGACTCAGGCTGCAGTGAGTCCTGTGCCGCCACAATAATGAGAGATAGCCTGGAGTGGTTGGTGAATGAATGCATAAACATTAATGGATGAAGGCTGGTGTGTGTTGGGAGGGTCAAATCTCCGATCTCCCGGTGGCCCAAATAAAAACACGGCATGAAAAATCACCTGCGCTGGGCAAAGGTTTGGAGCGTCGGGTTTGCTTAACCCAGGTTGTACATAGGACACGCTACTTATGGGTTTGGAGACCTCACTGTCCATGAAAAGATAACAGCAGCGCCGCCGCGTTATGAGCTTCTAGATCGTCTATTTTCAAATAGCCTAGGTATAAACTAGGGCTAAAGTGGTTAACGTATGTTTTATAATGTAATAATTTGTATCTTAAAAGTTTTCAAATAATTGTAGTGGAGTAAAAGTATTATATTTGCCTCTGAGATGTAGTAAGTGGAGTAGAAGTAAAAGTACAGAAAATGGGAAATACCTCAACAACAAAAAAAAATCCTAAAAAGTGTACTTAAGTACAGTACTTGAGTAAATGTACTTACAACACTGTGGTCAATGTTATGTGATCAAGAGATATGAGTCAAAACAGATATAGAAAAGAACAGAACGTAACAGATGAGAACATGAAGTACGTAACAAAACAACATTTGCATTTGGTAGCATTAGTGTCCTGGTTAAAGCAGTGATGACATTACAAGTATGTGTGAATGCTTACGGGTGGGAGTGAGTCAGAACATGTTGTTCTGGTCAAAGATACAGCGACTGAAATGAAAATAACAGGCCATTAACTGTTCATTGTTTATGTTAATTGAACGGGGAAAGTGTCCTGTAAGCAGTGGTGGAAAAAGTACTCAAATGTTTTACTTAAGTAAAAGTATCAATACTGCAGTGTAGAAGTACTCCGTTACAAATACAAGTCCGGAATTCAAAATTGACTTGAGTAAAAGTTTAAAGGATTGGTATCAAAATGTACTTAAAGTACCAAAAGTAAAATTTCTAAAATGTTTGAAAATAGCAGATCTACAAGCTCACAACACGTTGCATGGCGACGCGTTGTGAGCTGGTAGATCTAGATTTTCAAATGGTCGAAATGTATGTATAGGGCTGAAGTGGTTAATGTATGTCTTGTAATAATAATCGAAATCTACAAAGTAACTAGTAACTAAAGTTTTCAAATAATTGTAGTGGAGTAAAAGTACAATATTTGCCTCTGAGATGTAGTGGAGTAGAGGTAAAAGTACTGAAAATTGGAAATACTCCAGTAAAGTAAAAATCACACCCTGTGTGAAGTGGGCGGTGTCTTGCTAGCTAATCACAATACTGAATGGAGTCAACCAATCATGTACAAACAATTAATACATTTATTGAATCACTCTTTATGATGGAAGAAACCATAACTTAAAAAAAACAAATTTATGTTTTTTTTTTTAAAGTTATGGTTTCTTATATAGGGCTATGCACATGTGTCATGTGACACTGGCCAATCAGAGTCCTGATTAGACTGTGATTGGCCAATCACGGTGCAGGGTTAGGCGGGGTACATTTTTGTACATTTTTGTACATTTTTGGCCAATCACAGCGCAGGATTTGTTGTACAAATATCCAAACCTCACTTATAGGGGCGGTTTCACCGCCCAAAAAAATACCTCAACATTTTACTTAAGGACAGTACTTGAGTAAATGTAGTTAGTTACTTTACACCACTGCCTGAGGCCGTTCTGCCAGGAGCACAAGGACTCAGACCATGATTAATCATGTTACAAGGACAAGCTGTACCATAAACAATAGCCATCAGGCGGGAGGAGAGACATCTTGTCTCTTACGTCATGTAAAACATAATGTAATCATAGGGCTCAGATAGCTCTGGTCCATATAGCGTTAGAAGGAGTTTTCCTTAACGCTATGGTACTTTCCATTCTTTCCCCTCGCACCGCGGTAGCGCAGCCTCTCGTCTGTAGTAAAAAAATAAAAAAATACACTTTTGCTACTCACCAAAACAAAGACGGTTGAAAGCCTACTCTACTAAGTGGGAACACTTTGGGTCCGGGTACTAAAGTATAATTCACTTAAATTCTGTTTATTGCATGAGGCGCACAGATTAAAAAACTGAAAAATCACTTGAATTCTCCTATTCTTGTTATAGGGAGAAAACGAACAGTGTGTCAGAAAAGGGGAGAATATGAGTAAACAAGCCGTTTTATTGATTCTGACACACTCTATGTTTGTTTTCTCCCTATAACAAGAACAGGAGAATTCAAGTGGCTTTTCCGTTTTTTTTTATCCGTGCGCCTCATGCAATAAACGGAATTTAAGTGGTATTTTCGTTTTTTCATTCCTGTGCTGCAAGCAGGACCCAAATTATACTTTAGTACCGGACCACTCTGAGCCCCCCACCTCACGTCTCATAAAAGACACTTTTTGGCCAGAAAAGGAAAGATTTCACCGGAAGGAAGAATCTGGTCAATAGTAAAATTCCATTGACCAGATCTGTAGAGGGCACTGTGGAGTAACCAAAAAACTTTTTTTCCTTTCGGTGAAATCTTTCCTTTTCTGGCCAAAAAAGTGTATTTTAGACGTGAGGTGGGGGGCTCAGTGTTCCCACTTAGTAGAGTAGGCTTTCAACTCCATGAAACCGTCTTTGTTTTTGTTACGTTCAACGTAGGTTTGTCTGGGATTTCTGTATTCCTTTGTTTGTTATTTTGGCAACACCCGTGTCCCCTGGTAGTGGCTTAGTTCTTTTGGTTTACCTTATGCCCTGTGCATACAAGATTTTGAGGAAATATAAATATTGTAAATAACTTTCTGCTTAAAGAGTAAAAGCACGTTGCACCTTTTGCTCAAAACCTTGTGTTTTGGTCTCCCTTATTTTTACCTCCTATGCTCAACTACGGAGCCCTCCCGTGGCCATTGAGGGGATTTTTTTTTGTATGCGTTCCCTTGCATTACTAATCTGAGGCCTCAAATTAGTATCTTATTAATTTGAGGGAACAAGTTAACTAATTTGTTCCCTCAAATGTGTTAATTTGAGGGAACAAGTTACCTTATTCGAGGGAACAAGTTACCTTATTCGAGGGAACAAGTTACCTAATTCATTCCCTCAAATTAACTAATTTGAGGCCTCAAATTACTAATGCGTGGCCTCGGATTAGTAATGCGAGGGAACAAATTAGTATAAATTCCCCTCAATGGCCACTGGAGGGCTCCGTACTCAACAACCTGTTAAACATAATTATGTTACGAACCCAACCCTAGACCCTAAAGGGTTTCGTAACAGTTTTGGTGAGTAACGTGTACGGTGCGAGGGGAAAGAATGGAAAGTACCATTGCATTAAGGAGAACTCCTTCTAACGCTATGGACCAGAGCTAGGGCACAGATATAACATAAGAACAACTATAATGTACTGAAAACAAGGTTACATAGAACCACTCATAATGACATTATGTGATGTCTTCCTCAGAAGCATGACAGTCACATCTAATCAAATCTAATCATCACTGTTCATTTCATTCATGCTGTTTTACAGCATGCACGCTTGATCAGATCCACATGCCTGATAGCCAGTGGCGCAAAGTAACCAAGTACATTTACTCAAGTACTGTACTTAAGTACACTTTTGAGGATTGTTTTACTTTACTGGGGTATTTCCCATTTTCAATATTTTTACTTCTACTCCACTACATCTCAGAGGCAAATATTGTGCTTTTACTCCACTATAATTATTTGACAGCTTTAGCTACTAGTTAGTTTGCAGATGTCGATTATTATTACAAAACATGCACCACTTCAGCCCTATATATGTCACAGGTAAATTGGCATTCCAGGTAAATTGGAAGGGGAGCGCTTGTTTTTAGGCGCGGGGCTGCGAGGCGAGGCTTTGATGCGAGGACGACAACAAGAACATAGCAACCAGGAAATGTAAGCACCAGCATCAGTGGCGCACTTCAATAATCATTGGACTCCCCATCCACTACCACTGGGAGTCTGAGTTTGACTCCCGCTTGGGACAATACTTTTTCAAACAACCGCGGACTACTTTTTTTTCGCCGATATAGTATAGTTTTGGACCATGACGGAGGCGCGCCGACTCAGCAGACCTTGAGGCCGAGGGGTCGCGCCCGAGCGCCTCCAGGCGCGAGTGCCCGCGACGACCGGCCGATGGTCTGCTAGTCGACTAAGCGCCGTCCGAGTTATGTACCGATAGGCACAGAATCGTAAATGATGTTGTGGGGACTGCGTTTGCCCCAACTGCCACTCACTGCACTAACAAAGCCCGCTAGCACCGCCCCCTCGCCCCCTTGTGCTTCAACTGCATGGAATAAGGCTGTTCGCGTGTGTGTGTGTGTGTGTGTGTGTGTGTGTGTGTGTGTGTGTGTGTGTGTGTGTGTGTGTGTGTGTGTGTGTGTGTGTGTGTGTGTGTGTGTGTGTGTGTGTGTGTGTGTGTGTGTGTGTGTGTGTGTGTGTGTGTGTGCGTGCGTGCTCGTTTGTGCACGTGTGCATGCGTGCGTGTGTGGTGTGGGGCTCATGTCTGGCTTGCATTGCCCTCTAGCGTTGATTCTACAGAATTGCCTGGGGGGCGGTGAAAACAAGCACTTCTTTACCAATTTACCTGGAATGCCAATTTACCTGTAACATATACATTTCAGCCATTTGCGACGCATTGTGAGCTTGCATATCTACTATTTTCAAAAGATGTGTATACATGCTGAACTTGGGAAATGGAAATGGGACATTCTGCATAATGAGTACTTTTCCTTTTTTTTCTTTTTCTTATTTTGATTACCGGAACTTTTACTTATAACAGTAGTATTTCTACATAGAAAACATGTTCACTATGCCCATAGAAAACATGTTCACTATGCCCATAGAAAACATGTTCACTATGCCCATAGAAAACATGTTCACTATGCCCATAGAAAACATGTTCACTATGCCCATAGAAAACATGTTCACTATGCCCATAGAAAACATGTTCACTATGCCCATAGAAAACATGTTCACTATGCCCATAGAAAACATGTTCACTATGCCTGTAGAAAACATGTTCACTATGCCCATAGAAAACATGTTCACTATGCCCATAGAAAACATGTTCACTATGCCCGTAGAAAACATGTTCACTATGCCCATAGAAAACATGTTCACTATGCCCATAGAAAACATGTTCACTATACCCATAGAAAACATATTCACTATGCCCATAGAAAACATGTTCACTATGCCCATAGAAAACATGTTCACTATGCCCATAGAAAACATGTTCACTATGCCCATAGAAAACATGTTCACTATGCCCATAGAAAACATGCAGGGCTATACCATTTCTCTTTTCCTTTTTCTTTTTTTATGGTGCGCTTGTGGAGTGGTGGAAAAAGTACTCAAATGTTTTACTACATTTAAAATTGTTTTAATTTTTTTTTTTATTGTATTGAATTGTTTTCATTTTCCAAACAAAAATATTAAAAATAAACGAAAAAAGTTATTGAAAAAACACGACCCCCTCGCGTATTAGGAGGGCAGGGTGAGTCACCAGAACCAAGTACGGGTGTTTTTGATAAATCTAACATGTTAAAAATTTTGTTTGAAGTTATAATGGGTTTGTATAGGAAGGGGGCGTGTCTGATAAAATTAATATCAAATATCTAAATACTGAATCAAGCAGCTTAGAAACGGTCTGGGGGGCCCTCAAGAGCCTGAGTAGACAATAAAATGACCCAAAGTTTTTTTGAAAGTGAAATATCCCTTTAATGTAATGTAAACGCGGATCACTTAATTGGTGTCCATGTAAACAGTTAAGTTAATCAGAATCATGTCAATTGTATTGAAGAATTACTGTCCATGTAAATGCAGCAGCGGTGGAAAAAGTACTAAATTGTTTTACTCAAGTAAAAGTATCAATACTGCAATGTAGAAATACTCTGTTGCAAGTAAAGTCGGAATTTAAAATGTACTTGAGTAAAAGTACAAAATTATTGACATCAAAATGTCCTTAAAGTACCAAAAGTAAAAAGTACTCGTTATGTAACGAACACAAACAAAGCTGATTCAGACAATATAGAGCATCACAAAACCCTGTACTGTTTTTTTTTTTTTAATAAAAATGTACCACTGAACAACTGCTGTATGATACAAACTCTTTCTTCTGCCGGTAACTAAAGCTCGTGTGTGTGTGTGTGTGTGTGTGTGTGTGTGTGTGTGTGTGTGTGTGTGTGTGTGTGTGTGTGTGTGTGTGTGTGTGTGTGTGTGTGTGTGTGTGTGTGTGTGTGTGTGTGTGTGTGTGTGTGTGTGTGTGTGTGTGTGTGTAGTGCGCGCGCGCATGTGTGGTGTGCGTGAGTGATGTTGCAAGTTTTCCAGTAAGTACGTGCAATACGTCAACATTATATATCCTTTTCATTACATGATAAGAGCAATTCACTGGCTCACCATATGGCTAATAGGCCATTCGTGACGAGAGAGAGAGAGAGAGAGAGAGAGAGAGAGAGAGAGAGAGAGATGAGAGAGAGAGAGAGAGAGAGAGAGAGAGAGAGAGAGAGGAGAGAGAGAGAGAGAGATGAGGAGAGAGAGAAGAGAGAGAGAGAGAGAGAGAGAGAGAGAGGAGATGAGAGAGAGAGAGAAGAGAGAGAGAGAGAGAGAGAGAGAGAGAGAGAGAGAGAGAGACAGAGTTGTTTGTTTACTAAACTTGTCTCTGGTAATTATAAAGTGTAATCACCAGCCATTGATTATTCTCACCAACATTAAATGCAGTTTGAATGTCAAGGTCAAGAGTTTATGGATGATAGAGTAGGCTAATTGTTACTAAAGAATACTCAATAATTCCAGCTGGACTTATTACTATTGCTTTTACAGGGAAGTTGTTTGTGATCCTCTCCTCTCCTCTCCTCTCCTCTCCTCTCCTCTCCTCTCCTCTCCTCTCCTCTCCTCTCCTCTCCTCGGATAGGAACCTCTTATCTCCACATTTTAACTTGTCATGTTTTTTTTGCAAATTATTGCCTTACAAAAGCAGCAGATCTACAAGCCCGAAACTTTAAACTGGTTTCGAGCTTGTAGATCTGATGCTTTTGATACTTTTGAATTTGAATTTGTTTTCCCCCGACAGAGACTAAATCCATGTAGGTTGTCAGTAAGCAAGTAAGTAAGTAAGTAGACTATAGGCCTATCAACACTATCACCAAGCAACGAGGGCGTCTATACCCTTTACGAGGCACTAGGACCCTGGGGAGATGGGTTGCTGAGTTCTGCGTTAATGAATGATTTAATGTTTGGTTGTACTGTGTCTCCTACTACAGAGCTCTGATTCTGAAGAGATGAGAATAGATTAGATGAGATTTAATTTATCTAATATTCTACTGTACTGCGGTGTACATAATGAGTCATTTATAGCCATGTATGTTGTCAGTGAGTCTGTGTTAAAGCAGCACTGTTATGTAACTTTGTTTTATGAATACAATGTAATTTTGTCCAATCTATATGGTAGAGTATGTTAAAGAGATAGTTCACCCAAAATGACTTTTTTTTCCTATCGATTAGTCACTCCATGGAGACTTGAATTCATGGATATTTTGTATTTGTCGCATTCCTAAGCCAATGATTTGATGACCAGCAGCGGTTCCGGTAGGAGACACATAGAGTCTTCTTTGTGTCTCCTACCAGAACCGCTGCCTAGTCTTTTAGTCATTAAATCATTGGCTTAACCCTGTAAGACCCGGATATATTTCTACTTGCAAAAAAAAAAAAAAAACCTTTCAGATGGTCTTGTAGGAGTACTTAGGAGAGGAAAATATAATGTTTTTTTATTTTTTTATGTTTTGGTAAGTTTTTATGCAAATGTTTCCATATGGAAACGTTGGGTCCATCAGGTAGCAAAATTTCCTATAGGCCATTTTTAAGGATAACATGGCAAATGTGTAATTACTTCACTAAAACAACTTAAGGATTCATTTATATGGTTTATTATTTGGCCTCAGATCAATTATGAATAATATTTGGCCTCAGAACAGTATACATTATGAATAATAACACCAATAAGCTATATTTTTTAATCAATTTTATTAAAAGAACAAGAAAAAAAAAATGTGTACAATATATGTAGTAAAGAAACCTAATAACCTAAACCATTGTCAGTGGTCACACAATACTGTCTGGCCAACTCACTGATTTGCATTGATAAAAGGATGCAAACTGATCTCCACCCAATATGACCCTGCACATTCCTGACAATTCACACCTGCTCTGCAAAATGACACAGGCACCCCCAATCACTTTCTTTTCAGTTGTGATAGTCCCAGAAACAGTTTTTCTCTCCTGCAATGCACAGGCGGACATCACACTTGTTGCAGCTCATACTGGTGTAACTTGAACAACCAGTACTCCTGCAGCGCCCTTTCTGTGTCTTCATTGGGAAGTGTCCAACTTGGTCTTTGCAAACATCTGATGGCTGATGCGGTCGTGCCACCTTGAATGAATAATGAATAATAATGAACAACCCCCACAACCCCCAACAAGTACCAAAGTGGTCCCACTGTCCTTGTAGTATTGAAAGCAAATTAAACATACTGAGAAATAACAAGGGAATATATTGGTTAAACTATGGTTGAATATGTATTGTTTAGGGGGAGAGAGAAAGTTTGGGTGGACATTTTCTGAGGCTTACTGCTCAAAGCAAACAATTCAGTTTTTGTGAACAAAGGAACCAGCTTGTATGGTTCTGACTGTTAAAACAATGGTTACAAATATCATTGGAAATTAGAAATTAAAGTAAAAATGCACATATAGCCTACTCTCTCTCACTGTTTCTCTCTCTCATATATATATATATATATATATATATATATATATATATATATATATATATATATATATATATATATATATATATATATATAGTAATGTAAAGTGGGGGAAATACACATATAACTGTTTAAATCTATTGTGAAAACTATATATAAGGCTGAACAGTAGCAGGTGGACATTAGGCCTGCCCTTGTATTTTTTGCAACCAAGAGGGCCCAACGATTCCAAAAAGACACAAGTATGAATCATGCTTTAATTTATAATTTGGGACATATATTTCACAATAATAACATATGTACATGTTCTAGACATTGTAATGTTCACCAAAACAAATATTACAGGCATATTACTTACGTTTTTGTGAGGAATATCTTCCAGAGAAAAAAGAGATGCTGTTCCAACAGAGATTTTTCAAGTTGTGATGATTCCCCGCTCTGTGGGGGGTATTTATATGCAAATATCCTGGCCAATGGCATTGTAAGACTAAACAATAGGACCCAATGAGCATTTAGAGGTGAAAAAATAACAGAAAAAAAAAAGATTTAAACATCTTTCTTTATGAAATATCATTGTTTCCAAAAGGGATCACTGGGTCTTAGAGGGTTAAAGGGACATTTCGCCGATTTTGCATCAAACCCCTAGTTTTATCTAGGTCTAGGACCCATAAATATGTCCTGGTGTGTTTTTTGTTGTTTTATCTGTATTTTTAGATTTGTATCCATATCCTCAGAGACTATGAGTCATTTGACTCATAGTCTCTTTATCTCACCTTATTTCCTGACTACATTGTAGACCACACCCCCACGCAGCCTCCCCTCCCCACAAGGAAGGGCAGTGCCCCAAAGCATTATGGTCATTGTAGTAATGCAGCAGTCCAGTCAAACCCCAGTCAAACACACAGACTTCTATATGTTTCTGGCCATAGGGTGCAAATTTCAAATGTTGCTACTGTTATCTATACTATAAATATTATTAACATTGAGTGACTGTAAGTTCTTCCAGGGGTGAAATGCTCCTTTAAGAATGCGACAAAACCAACAAAATATCCATGAATTCAAGTGTCCATGGAGTGACTAATCGATAGTAAAAAAAATCTTATCTTTTGGGGTGAACTATCCTTTTAACACAATATAAAACTAACAATCTGCTCTTCTATTGAGACATTTAGAGCGTGTCAAACGTCATGTCTCGCCTAGACACAGGGTCTAGACATGAACTTTGACCTGATGGTCGAGATTCAATTTATCCCCTGAGCAAGCAGTCAGGCTCTATTAGCTCAATGGTAAAAAAAAAAGAAGAAAAAACAGCCCTTGCGTGGGAAATCGGGTTCAAATCCGGGATATAAGAGGTTAAGCTATACAGAGTGCTGCTTTAATCATTGAATTGACATTTGTGTGTGTGTGTGTGTGTGTGTGTGTGTGTGTGTGTGTGTGTGTGTGTGTGTGTGTGTGTGTGTGTGTGTGTGTGTGTGTGTGTGTGTGTGTGTGTGTGTGTGTGTGTGTGTGTTTACTATGCTCTGATGTGCCGAAACACGTTAGCCTGATGTAAATTAACCCATTGAATCCGGGAACGCATCTGTGTCATTTTAGATTCGAGCAATAACCATTATTTTATACTTTGGGCTATTCAAAAAAAGCAGATCTTCAAGCTCAAAGCGCAGCACCGAGTGCCGCGCTACGAGCTTGTAGATCTACTATTTTGGGAAAAATCATGAAAAGTTGTGCAAATCTTTGAATATATATATATTTTTAAGCGATAATTTTTAACTCAAATCTTTGCTTCTGGAGGTCCCTGGAACAAAATATTTGACAAATGTTCGCTTTAAAAAATATATATATTCAAAGATTTTCAAGATACTTCAAAAGAAAGCAGAGATACAAGCTCATAGCGTGGCACCGAGTGCCGTGCTACGAGCTTGTATATCCCGGATATATATACCGGATTGAAAGGGTTAAAACACATGTGCATCCGAGCCTCTTGTGCAGCAGAATGCACTTGTAATTGTGAAGAGGGTGATTCGGTCCCCATTCACTCTAACAGCCTTTTCCACTTGGCTGAATGGGAATCTTTACAGTGAATGCATTAACATGTCATTTAATGACATGTGGAAATGTTGAATAAAGCCTTCTTCACGCAGAGAGCCAAGGGGGATGAATACAGTATTTACATTGCACAAAGTATTGAAATTAAAACGCTATGTTATACAACGTACAATGGCGTTATGCAAGGCCTTAATCGAACTATTGAATGAGTTTGTTTGACTCTAAGATGAACTGTATACATAATGGAAATAATTGCCACCTACTTGTGAATAGGAAGTGTCAAATGTGTTAGTGAAGTGTTGTATTTAATTATTTGTTATCGCGCCTCAAAATCTCTTTGCATAATGAGAGGTCATTCTGAAACTGTAGTGCTGACAGCAAACGTTCTTATAATAATAATTGATATACTAGACAATCAACCATTTTCCAAAGCCTATCACGGTTTTGTGTTGTAGCTACATTCAATTGTGTGTGTTAGCGCATGTGTGGATGTGTGTGTGTGTGTGTGTGTGTGTGTGTGTGTGTGTGTGTGTGTGTGTGTGTGTGTGTGTGTGTGTGTGTGTGTGTGTGTGTGTGTGTGTGTGTGTGTGTGCGTGCGTGCGTGCGTGCGTGCGTGCGTGCGTGCGTGCGTGCGTGCGTGCCTGCCTGCGTGCGTGTGTGTGTGCATGTGCACATCTGTGCGTGTGTGTACTTTTTTGTGCATTAGCATGTGTGTGCTAGTGTGTGTGTGTGTGTGTGTGTGTGTGTGTGTGTGTGTGTGTGTGTGCGTGTGTGCGTGTGCGTGTGTGCGTGTGTGCGCGTGCGCGTGTGCGCGTGTGTCTTATTGTGTCTTAGTTGGGTGTTTGTGTGTGTTATTGTGTGTATTAATGTGTGCATTGATTAAGTGGTCCTTTAACCTCTCTCTCTCTCTCTCTCTCTCTCTCTCTTACTTTAAGACAGAATGTTTAGCTTCATTATTGAATATGATCAGGTAGGCTACTGTACATTATGTAAGTATTAGCTCAATGGTGAAAATGTCAGCACTTGGCAGGAAGTGGGTTCAAATGGGGGGTAGAAGAGGAAAGTGACACTTAAACTGCATCCGTATCGTGGGGAAAGCTTTCGCTGAAAATAGCCCGTTGACAATCGCGACACGTTGTGAGCTCTTGCCAACTGTGTGTGTGTGTGTGTGTGTGTGTGTGTGTGTGTGTGTGTGTGTGTGTGTGTGTGTGTGTGTGTGTGTGTGTGTGTGTGTGTGTGTGTGTGTGTGTGTGTGTGTGTGTGTGTGAGAGAGAGAGACACATAGACATACGGTTTGTGAGAGAGAGAGAGAGAGAGAGAGAGAGAGAGAGAGAGAGAGAGAGAGAGAGAGAGAGAGAGCCAAAGGAGTGATAATGAGGGTGATAGACAATAAGAAAAAGAAAGGGGGATGGGGGAGAGTGAAAAAGAGAGAAAAGAGGAAGGTAGAGAGAGAGTGTGAGAGAAACAGAGAGAGAAAGGGACATATGGAGAGAAAGTAAGAGGGAACAAGGTATGGAGAGAAAGAGAGAACTAGAAGGAGAGAAATAACATCTTGGGAGAGAGGACACGACAGGGGAGAGGAAGAACACGCAGAGAGAGGGGGGATAAAGAGGGATGAGATAAGGGAGAGAGAGAAGGAGAGAACAAGACAGGAAAGAGAGAGAAGGGGAGAGGGAGAGAACAAGGGAGGCAAAGATGTCACATTCACATTTCACATACTGTATGTACTGTAATTGTGTGTGTGTGTGTGTGTGTGTGTGTGTGTGTGTGTGTGTGTGTGTGTGTGTGTGTGTGTGTGTGTGTGTGTGTGTGTGTGTGTGTGTGTGTGTGTGTGTGTGTGTGTGTGTGTGTGTGTGTGTGTGTGTTTGCGTAGTGGTGGAAAGTAACTAAGGCAAGTACATGTACTTAAGTACTGTACTTAAGTCCAATTTGCAATACTGTTAGCTCTACTCCACTACATCTCAGACACAAATATTTTACTTTTAGTTACTAAAGTAATATAAATTACTGTATTATAAAACATACATTAACCACTTCAGAAAATAGCAGATCTACAAGCTCACAACGCGTCGCATCGTGACGCGTTGTGAGCTTGTAGATCTGCTATTTTCAAACATTAGTACTTTTACTTTTGGTACTTTAAGCGTATTTTGATGCCAATACTTTTGTACTTTTACTCAAGTAACATTTTGAACACATGCAGGCCTTTTACTTGTAACAAGAGTATTTTTTATATTGTGGTATTGCTACTTTTAGTTAGCGCGCGCGCGTGCGTGCGTGCGTGTGTGTGTGTGGTGTAAAGCATGTGATAACGGTTGGTCGGGAGCGACTCAATGATGATTGGCAACAGGGAAGTGGCACAGTTAAAACCCTGCAGGCTATTGTGGTTATGTAACATACACAGTCACACACGCAAGCACGCTCGGGCGCACACACTCACACACACACACACAGTCACAGGAGACAGTCGTCGCTGTGAGCCACGTATTGCTCACATCGTGTGACATATGGAATCAATTCAACACTTAGTTACTAAGTCTTAGTACAGGAAAGCTCATCCCGCAGGATGCTTTTTGGCGGGAAAGTAAAAAAAAGGAGGGAGAAAAATAAGGAAAAACAAAACTGCAAACATATTCGCATTAGTTCTTTTCTATTTGTGTGGCAGCCAGTGTTGCCATCATGTCCGCTTACTATAAGCGAATTTGGGCTTCTTTTTCTGTAAATTCCCTTGTAAATATTGGTAGTTGCGGGTAGGGTATTTTTGGGGCTTGTTTCTAAAGTGTAGTTGCTTATTTTGTGCTTGCTGTGTTATGTTGTTTAAACCAGTGGTTCTCAAACATTTTCATGTCAAGGACCCCTCCAATAATTAATATGTATTTATCTGCAGACCCCCATCTGACAATATTTTATGCCAGCCAAAGATTTGTGGTGTTAAAATGTTTCAAAAACACCCCAAATCTTTCACATTTTCTTTTAAAAAATAGCAGAAATACAAGCTCACAACGCGCTGCACCGCAACGCATTGTGAGCTTGTAGATCGGCTATTTTCAAATAGCCACCGTATATATATGTTTAAAGGGCTTTTGGGCTTGTTTTCATAGACCTGGTTGCTTATTTCTCTTGCGAAATCTGGCAGACTCTCTCTCGCCCTGCTTGCTGCTGTGCTGGTAAAGTGGTGGCTGTTGAACATCGGAAACAACAATGGAGGCAGCAGATAACCACCCACTAGACAATGGTTCTCAAACTCTTTCATGTCAAGGACCCCCAAATTGATACATATTAGCCCGCGGACCCCCATTTGAAAAGGTATGCCAGGGACCCCCAAAAGAGACAATTCTTAAGGCTATATAGCAGTGATTCTCAACAATTTTAATTTCATGGAACCCAATTTGATATGCATCATTAGGCCATTGACCCCAATGGCATTTTTCTTATTTTTTTATCTCTGGGACCTTAATCTACACTGAATCATCAATGTTAATCTGTCTCAGAGAGTGTACAAATAATTTGGTTCCATTTTGAGTTGCTGACCCAGGGTCCATTCGGTTCTTTGACTATGAATTATTTGACTGGGGAATAGGTACCCCCTGGAACCCCTTCAAGGACCGCTGCGGGTCCCCGGGACCCCACTTTGAGAATCACTGCACTAAGCAACCAACCACAAGGTTTAATTGTATCACAGCAAATGGTGCGGTGACAGACGGCGCCGTCTTCGTGTTATGCGGGAACCGATTATATTAACATTAAGTTTGAAAATAGGTGAAGTGCCCACTGAAGTCTGCTGGTCGAGCAGAGCGGCCGTGCTCAAAACTTTTTCCTTCTCTCAGTTGAGAGTATGTCTGGGAGTTAGAATATTCATGAAGGAGAAAGGTTGGTGTCTGGGGATCCATGAATTAGTCTGGCTTCATGATCCTGCATTTTCGGCGAGTGTAATGAGTGGGTGTAATGAGCACTTACAT
Source organism: Gymnoscopelus braueri (assembly GCF_963280865.1). Classification (NCBI taxonomy): domain Eukaryota; kingdom Metazoa; phylum Chordata; class Actinopteri; order Myctophiformes; family Myctophidae; genus Gymnoscopelus; species Gymnoscopelus braueri. The sequence continues at coordinate 44,364,583 of NC_137620.1, read as the reverse complement.
TTGCTTAACCCATTAAGACCGGTAACGCATCCGAGTCACTTTAGATTTATTTGGCTATTCAAAAAATAGCAGATATACAAGCTCATAGCGCGGCACCGAGTGCCGCACTATGAGCTTGTAGATCTGCTTATTTTTTTTTGCAAATCTTTCAATATATACTTTTTAAAGCTCTTTGCTTCTGGGGTTCCCTGGAACAAAATATTTGACAAATGTTTTGATTTAAAAAATATATATATATTCAAAGATTTGCACAAATGTTACAAGATTTTTCAATGAGCTTGTACATCTGCTATTTTTTGAAGCATCTAAAATGACAGAGATATGTTCCCGGATTGAATGGGTTAATGTTAACTTAATCAAAGGCCACCACTAATTCATGGCAGGCAGTGCTTGAAATGGCTTGGTACTCACCGGCGTACAGAGTACCACTTCTGCTGCATGAATTATTTCTTTGTGATTGTGCCGCTTACTCGTGAATGTAGGGACTGAATGTTCGGACACGCCAATTATGTATTTCATTTGGACCAAACTGTTGCATTGAGTTGGATACAGTGATTAAAGGAAATTCCGGAGTACGTTTTTCTTACCTTTCATATGATATTACTATATCCTAGGACGAGTGGTACGATACAACATTTTCATAACTCTATCCCAAGTCCACCGCAGCTCAAAACCCCCGAGCTATAGCGCTGTCGCCTCACAGCTAGAAGGTCCTGGGTTCGATTCCCACAGGGGACGCTGTAGGCGCTGGGGGCGTGTTCTCTCCTCCGCGTCATCAGTGCCCATACCCTAGGTGGGGTTGGCGAAAGGGCCTTTCTGTGTGGAGTTTGCATGTTCTCCCCGTGTCTCCTAGGGTAGGTACCCTCACAAAAACATGCAGTAATCCTGGTCTCTATACTGCCTCCCCCTGGCCAGCCGGGGCACCTGATGGAGGGGAAGGGAACTGGTTGGAATAACGTGTTCCTTCCACGGACTACGTCCAACCAGGGAAACTTCTCCCCTGTCAGGTGACAAGAAGGTCAGTTGGCTCTCATGCATTGAAGGAGGCATGAGCTCGGCCCTGGCCTCCCTTGGTTGGCAGAGGGAAGGTAGTGCCCAGGATTACATAGACAATTGGCACTGGGTGTAAAAAATAGGGTTACAAAATCGTGGGATAAAAATGTAAGTAAAAAAAAAAGAAAACAAAAATCTGACTTTCCTAATGACAGAAAACTGTCCGATTCTACAAAATGCCGCGGACCCCCATCTGAAAATGTGTCAGGGACCCCCCCCCCCCCCCCCCCAGAAGAGATGAATTTGTGTTAAAACATAAAAAATTATGCAATATTCTTGGGGAAAATCAAACACTTTTTGAAAAAATAAAAAATAAAAAATTGTAGATTAAAGCTCGCAGCACGGCACGAAGTGACGCGCTGTGAGCTTGTACATCTGCTATTTTTTGAATAGCCAACGCTAAAATCTAAAATGACACACTCACACACACACACACACACACACGCTTTACGGCGTTCACAGACTCGAGAAGATTCTGAGGGTCTACGCACAGAGAGCTACAGAAACCATCACTCTCTCTTTGCAACAGTCAAGTCCACTCAGCAGATTATATGTCCACAACTCATCATCTCTCTGCCAGACTGTAACGGCCCGAGGTTATATGGCTTTGCCCCCGTCTGTCTGTCAACATCCTGAAGGACCCCCGGAGAGAGCTGCAGGTCCCCTGCGTGTCTGGACTTGACATCACTCCAGGGAACAGGTGAGGTGGAAGTCAGGGACAGTTTCCACTCGAGGAAAAGAAAAGCGATTGTCAAGATATACTGTATCTTAGGAACTCATTGTCTCCTTCTTCCCCCAAAGGCAAGGACTTGAGGTTTGATGAGTCTGATAAGACTTATATCGTCTCTGCTGGGTGAAAACCTTGTCATGTCTGTCTAACATTGTTCAAAATCAAAGGCATCAAAAGTAGCAGATCTACAAGCTCAAAACGCGTCGCTTCGCGCCACGTTTCGAGCTTGTGGATCGGTTTCTTTTGATGCTTTTGTATGATGAAGCTATAGGGCATTAATTTACGACAAAACACAAAAGGTTCAAGGGGGCACGGTGGGGCAGTCGGTAGCGCTGTCGCCTCACAGCTCGGAGGTCCTGGGTTCGGTTCCCGCCGGGGACGCTGTGGGCGCTGGGGGCGTGTTCTCTACTCCGCGTCAGCAGTGCCCATACCCTTAGGTGGGGTTGGCAAAAGGGCCTTTCCCATACCCTAGGTCATCAGTGCCCATAGGTGGGGTTGGCGAAAGGGCCTTTCTGTGTGGAGTTTGCATGTTCTCCCCGTGTCCCCTAGGGTAGGTACCCTCCCAAAAACATGGAGTAATCCTGGTCTCTATACTGCCTCCCCCTGGGTCAGCCGGGGCGCCTGATGGAGGGGAAAGGAACTGGTTGGAATAGCGTGTTCCTTCCACGCGCTACGTCCTACCGGGGAAACCCCCCCCCCCCCCCTGTCAGGTGATAAGAAGCGGCCTGCTCACTCCTCATGCGTTGAAGGAAGCGTGAGCTCAGTTCGGGGCTCTCCCCAGGCTGGCAGAGGGAGAGTAGCGCCCAGGATTACATAGGCAATTGGGCACTGGGTGAAAGAAATTGGTTACAAAATCGTGGGATAAAAATAAATAAATACCTGGCAGTGAATGTGTTAAAATATGGAGATAAGAGGTTTCCACCCGACAGCAACAATATACCGTAATGCATTATGCTTTATTATGCATTGGATTGGCGGTAAGTCCCTGCGAAATGCAAAGCGTCATGTCCAGGGAGAGAACTTGCACATCGTGGCTAGGATGGATGCACTATATAGCACATCTATTATAGCCGCCTCACGCAACAGAAACAGGACATAGGCTCCTCCCCTATGGGCCAAATATGTCTCGAGTACCGTTTGGTACTGTATTATGCATTCCACACGGCCATGACAGTTCTGAAAGGGCATTTGAAATGTTTGTCCTTTACTGTCATGTAAAATCAGCCCACACACATGCCAAGCTTACACAAACAGGCCCTCTGAGAAGGTGATGGTGAGGAATGCAAAGTCTGTGCGACCCATGTGTACAATAATAATAATAATAATAATCAGTGGTGGAAAAAGTACTCAAATGTTTTACTTAAGTAAAAGTATCAATACCGCAATGTAGAAGTACTCTGTTACAAGTAAAAGTCCGGAATTCAGAATTTACTTGAGTAAAAGTACAAAAGTATTGGTATCAAAATGTACTTAAAGTACCAAAAGTAAAAGTACTAAAATGTTTGAAAATAGCAGATCTACAAGCTCACAACGCGTTGCGATGCGACGCGTTGTGAGCTTGTAGATCTGCAATTTTCAAATAGCCTAGGTATAAAATAGGGCTAAAGTGGTTAATGTATGTTTTTATAATGTAATAATTTATATCTGCAAAGTATCTAGTAGCCTAACTAAAGTTTTCAAATAATTGTAGTGGAGTAAAAGTACAATATTTGCCTCTGAGATGTAGTGGAATAGAAGTAAAAGTATAGTCAATTGGAAATACTCCAGTAAAGTAAAAAATAGCTCAAACTTGTACTTAAGTACAGTACTTGAGTAAATGTACTTAGTTACTTTACACCACTGATTTTTATAGCTCTTTTCTACCCAAGTACTCAAAGCGCTCCACAATGGTTCATTCATTCATACATTGGGAGGTGAAGTGGCGAACAGTCAACGCCAGCGTCCTCACCTTTCCCACATTCACGCACCAAGGGTGGCAAGCTAGCGCCGACCGTGTCATTGGAGACAATGTAGGGTTCAGTGTCCTGCCCAAGGACACTTCAACATATGGACAGGAGGAGCCGGGATTCTAACCGCCGACCCCACGGATCATTGGACGACCTGCTCTACCTCCTGAGCCACAGCCGCCCTACATCAAGTCCCTTGCAGATGCAAGAGACACCCAAAAGGAATAAAACTGTAGCCCCCCCGACCCCCAGGTCACAGTGACCGTGACCTTTGTCAGAGGCAATTAATAAAAATTGAGTATCAGAATCAATAGTGTTCATTCTAGACTCACTATTCAGGATCTATATAAGGTTCATTCTATAGTCACTGTTCATAATTCATAATGTCAGTTAACAGATCCTTACTCAGAACCCATAGTTCATTCTAGTGTCAAAGTTCAGAACATCAATTACAGTCACTATTTAGAATCTATGGTGTTCATTCTAAAACCATTATTCAGAATATCTAATGATTCACTGTTCTGAATCTACACGATAAAGTAAATGTTCATTTCTAGGGTCAACATTCAAAAACGTTAAAGGAATAGTTTTCAGCCAACAAATGTCAATATGTTCTATCAATTATACCCCCTATGAAGCCTTGAATTCATGGAGATTTTTTATTTTTTGACGCATTCCTGAGCCAAAAACCTGATGATCGGGTGTATTTCCGGTAGGAGACACAAAGAGAGTCCTTTGAGTCTCCTACCGGATACATTGGCATCTTTCCGCCGGGAATCAAATTATTGGCTCGGGAATGCAACAAAAATAAAACAATCTCCATGAATTCAAGGCTTCATGGGGTGTGTAATTGATAGAAAATAAGCATTTTTTGGGGTGAACTACTCCTTAAAGTTGTACAATGCAAATTCACAACTAACGATTTTTAGCAACCTCTGCTGGTCACTACCGTCACTGCATACAATTTCCGTACTCCTCGATTACCCAGAATTCCATTCGTTTTCACCGGAAGCCGGAAGCGTTTCAAAAAGCGATCTTTTAATTGTTTTATACTATCTACGGATCGTTTCTCTTAGCCAGTGGAGCATTAGTTACCATGAGCTGTGCTTTCTTTTTCTGTTGTTTTTCGATCTTCTAATCCTACATTCTCTTAAAATCAGCGTGAGGTTCCTTTTTGTTATTAGCGCGATAGTTCCTGGCCAAACAGGAAACCGTTGCGGTAGTTCCTGGCCAAACAGGAAACCAGTGCATTTCCACCTCCGTTTTCCGGCCAGATGACGTCATTTCCCCGGGAAAGTCCCCCCAGTCCACGTTCAATATAAAATATATAAATAAAAGGCTTCCGGGGGTGAAATTCATGGAGTGGGTGTTGTGAAACTTTTGCCACTCACAAAAGATATACAATTTAACTTTAGTTTTGTTGAAAACGTTACCTAGTATGCCTTTAACTATAGTCTCTGTTCAGAATTTGTAATGCTAGTTATAGAGTCAGTGTTCACAATATACAGTACTAAGTATAATAGTGCCGTGAGATCTGGCTTCATATGGTCAATGTTATATTTCTGCTAAATAAATAGCTGTGGTGAACCTGCTGCCCTGGTCTGATGTCTGGATAACCTGTTGGATCTATGCTGTCAGGGACCAGGGTAGAAGGTTCAACACAGCTGTTTCTTTTAGCAGAAATAACATTTGATCATATGAAGCCAGGTCTCACGGCACTATTATACTTAATACTTAAAAAAAGATAGCTTTAAGTTTCTCGGCCTTCATGTGTCAAAAAATCTGATCTGGACTGAAAACACTGTTGCTACAGTGAAAAAAGCCCAGCAGCGGCTGTACTTCATTAGGATGCTGAAGAAGGCCCGGACTCAGTCCTCAGGCTCCCCTCACTCTGGCCTACAGAGGACTCGTTGAAAGCGTCCTCACCAGCGGTATCACGGTGTGGTTTGGAAACACTACCCAAGCAGAGAGGAAATCGCTCCAACGAGTCATCAGAACTGCAGAAAGGATTATTGGATCAGATCTCCCGGCCATGGACACAATCTACACACAGCGCTGGAGGAGGAGAACACAGAGCATCCTTGAGGATCAACATCATCCTGCTCACCCTCTGTTCGTGTGGAGGGACTCAGGACACAACCTGAGACACCACAGACCAGAGAGCATCTCCACCCACACAACACGCTTTTTTAACAGTTTTTTTTCCTGCCACTGTGCGCTTAGTAGCCGAGGACATTAGGGACGGCAGTCAATATGACAGATGAACCGAATCAGAGCAGATGAACTAAATCAGGACAGATCATGATAAGATGAATTCACTATTTGCACTGTTTTTTTGCCAGACCCAAGGGGTCGGCTTACATGAGGCTTTGTACCTGTTTCGTCCATACATGGGCATGGTCACTTTGTCCTTAGGCCCCAGCCATAAAAGTCTGTCCCCCTTTCATCCATACATGGGCATGTTTTGTACCTGTTTTCTCCATACATGGGCAAAAAACAGGTTTTGGTCACTTTGTCCGTAGGCCCCAGCCATAAAAGTCTGTCCCCCTTTCGTCCATACATGGGCATGTTTTGTACCTGTTTTCTCCATACATGGGCAAAAAACAGGTTTTGGTTACTTTGTCCGTAGGCCCCAGCCATAAAAGTCTGTCCCCCTTTCGTCCATACATGGGCATAGACACTTTGGGGAATGTGGTAGGATATATGTAGGATTGTAGGATGTACTGTATGTTTTCTCTGTATTTTCTGTCTTCTTTTAAAATGCCGACCCTGGGAGCTGAGCTCCAAAATGTCCTATGCACTTGTGCAAATGGCAAATAAAGTCTATTCTATTCTAATCGTCGTATCATACGTACTATCCTTAAGGAGCGTTTACCGTAGAATCATGCCTTCACTGCACGCCAACATACTACCCAAAAGAAAGAAAGAAAGACAAGACATGCCATCTCCGGTTTACTTCCCTATCTGTGTGAAGTATATGGCTGCCTTTTTTTGAGACCAGAAGCAGGTCATGGACTCTATGATTTCCAATGGAAGAGTGAACAGCTTCTGAACCATACTTTAGCCCCATGGTCACTGAACTAAACATTGGACCCGAGCGTCACAAGCCACACTAATCTTCCCAAGATTTTCATACTAAAATGTCTTTTTTCAGAGAGACAAATAATTTCAACCTTTTTTGATACTACTGAGATTATAGTGGGAGTGACATCACAACACTCTTATGAAGAACAGCAAAAAAAACAAAAGGAAGAACCCCACCCTGTGGTTCCAACTGGCATTGCACATGCCAACTGACTTAAATATTATATCGTAGAAATTCTATTTCCCCCACAGCTTCCTCGGGTCCTGGCGGCTGCAGACATACACAGGTCCTGCGTTAGGCCACCAGTCCTGGTGGAGATATGCACTTCACTGAGCGCCCCTTTCTAGTTTCCATTCTAGTCACTTCAGAATCTACAGTATAACACAGATTCTAAAGTTCTGTCTTTCAGAATCCATCCTTCCTTTCTGGAATCGTTATTTGAAACATTTATATCATTTTGAATCTAATGACTATCATCATGACATTCATTCTAGAACAGGGGTCTTCAACAGGGGGTCCGGGACCCCTAGGGGGTCCTCAGAGTTACTACAGGAGGGCCACCAAATCTTTGTGCGATAGAAACTTTTTTTCTTTCTTTTTTACATTAACCACTTAAACCCTAGCATCCACTTCTGAGGGGGACATTAGCTGATCGGCTATTTTCGGCAAAGGCATTTGGTGTAAGGGGTAAAAGAGCAGACCAAGTACAAGTATTGAGGGTCTAAGTGGTTAACTATCTGAAAATACACATTAACATGAATCCAACGCACAGCACTACACAATGATAATGCTGTCAAACAAGTCTATGCTTTATGAAATCTATAAAAATGTTTGATCTGCTACACAATTTTACACAATATGATGGGGGGGGGGGCTCCCTCCTTCGTCAGAGCTCTCAGCTGAGGGGTCCTTGGCCGGAAAAAAAACGTTGAGGACCCCTGTTTTAGAACCCTTCCTTCTGTCATTACAGAATCTATCATTCTCAATTCACAGTATGATTTAGGATGTATCTTGCATTTCAGATTGTAGACTACCAGTCATTCTAGCATCAGAATCTAGAATCTAGAATCATCAATCATTGCATTGTCATCATTCCAGAATCCTCATGCTAGGGCAGGGGTCGACAACGGGTTTCAGCCCAAGGACCCCTTAGCTGAAAGAGAGATGAAGCAGGGACCCCCTCTACATACTGTATAAAAATGGTATTTTCATAGATTTCATAGACCAACACCAAACCTCTTTGCCGAAAATAGCCGATCTACAAGCTCGTAGATTGTAGATCTGCTATTTCATTTGTTGGCTTAAGTTCTCTTCAGAATAGGGATAATAGGGTTCAAGTGGTTACAAAATAGCCAATCACACAAATATTTGGTGGTCCCCCCTGTAGTAATTCTGAGGACAACCTAGGGGTCCCGGACCCCCTGTTGAAGACCCCTGAAATGTAGGGAATATGCCATTATATAGCCTACAATATACAATCAGTCATTCTACAAAGCTCTAGGAGACCGCCTCCACTACAACAGCAGCACTGTCACAACACAAGGCTATATAAACCGCATCTATTCATATGCACGGAAGAGGACATGTGTCCCCTTAGGAAGTGATGGAAGATCTATAATATTCATAAAACATAAGTGCCAGATCTCCTTATGGCAGTCATGTGGACATTACTGCATCAGTACAGGAGTTAAAGGCTGGCTTATAATGAGTATTGTATTGTTATTGTAATGGTTATGTGGAGATTATGGCTCAGTGCTCCTCGCCATAATCTTGAAACAAGACATAATTACGATAATGCTCACGGAGCACAATAATGCTTTTTATTGAGAAGCATGGGATGGTGATTACACGCGGTCGTAAAAAGTTCCACGCGAGAAGAAAGCCAGCTGGCGTTATGTTGTCAGTGCTGGAGATAAGAGAGAGAGAGAGAGTGTGGCGAGTTGTTTAAATAATTGCCCATTTTCTTTTCTGTTATAATGTATTGTAATGCGTTGTTTGGAAAAAGAAGAAAATCAATAACTATATTGTTGAGAAAAAAATTAAGATTGGCGAGGAAATGGGAAAAGAGCATTTTAATATTGTATTAACAGATGTTTAATAGGGCTATTAGTAGGCTAATAGCCTTATTTGTGTTAGTTTTTACACCCTATCCTATCAGCGCGCCGAACCGAACGTCCTGTGTATGTGTAAGGATAAGGATATGTGTGTGTGTGTGTGTGTGTGTGTGTGTGTGCGTGCGTGCGTGCATACGTGCGTGCGTGCGTGTGTGCGCGCGCGCGTGTGTGTGTGTGTGTGTGTGTGTGTGCAGAGTGTGACAGCGTGCGATATAGTCTCTGCTCTCACACCCCTCTAGTGTGTTTATTCCTTGCGTGGTGTGTGTACACACGCACGAATAAGTTTACTTTATATTGCGTGTCGCTTTATTAGCTCTTTTCCCCAATTAGTCCATGAGCCAGAGCCCCAAAATTGAGCAATGATTATCGAAAGAGTGGGCAAAACCATACCTATATTGTTCATAGGGTCAATACGAGTAAATAAATATGATAACCTTTCCACAGGAGCAGCTTTTTCACACATTTTGTTATTTTCGCCATACGTACATGACAGGTGAAAAAATTACAACATTTAAAAAAGAGTTATCACAATGAAACTTCCTGAGTTTATTACTTGCATGAAGACAATGATTTATCGTATTACAAGTTTTCTGAAATTGTATATTTAAATATGCAAATTAGGCATTTAGTCAGAGCCAGAGCCCCAAAATTTTGCCAGATATTGAATATTCCATCGTTAAAAACCTTTGACTCCAACATCTTAACAAAATGAAATAAGAATGTTCACTCTGGCTTTGTCCAATGTTCCAATGTTGATTCTGGAAAGTTATACAAATTCGGGTATATTTTCGTAATGCCTAATTTGCATATTTAAATATACAATTTCAGAAAACTTGTAATACGATAAATCATTGTCTTCATGTAAGTAATCATCTCAGGAAGTTTCATTATGATAACTCCTTTTTACATTTTGTCATTTTTTCACCTGTCATGTACATATGGGGAAAATAACAAAATGTGTGATAACCATGAAAAAGCTGCTCCTGTGGAGAGGTTATCATATATGTATTTACTGGTATTGACCCTATGAACATTTAATATAGGTATGGTTTTGCCCACTCTTTGAGGGACAGCGAGTGCATTTTCCGGCAGCGGCTGCTGCCGGTGGCGGAAAATGCACTCGCTGTAATCTTGTCTGGCTCATGGACTAAATCACATCACACGTGCGTTTAAAACTAATTGGCTCCTTAATTAACCGACATCTGTCTCTCGATTGTTTTCTGCCCGTTGCTGCTAGTGTGCACTGTGCGTGCGTGTGTCGTCCTCCTATCTCCGTCCATTCCAAAGTGTGTGTGTGTGTGTGTGTGTGTGTGTGTGTGTGTGTGTGTGTGTGTGTGTGTGTGTGTGTGTGTGTGTGTGTGTGTGTGTGCGCGTGTGCGTGTGCGCGCGCTTGTGTGTGTGTGTGTGTGTGTGCGTGCGTGCGTGCATGTGTGTGTGACACACTGACCTCTCTCATTGACTGCTGGTATCAGTCCACCTTCATCACGCCGTGCGTCTGTCGACCCCAGTGCAAATCCATCTTATCCTCTCTCTCTCTCTCTCTCTCTCTCTCTCTGAGTGTCTCTCTCTCTCTCTCTCTCTCTCTCTCACACACGCACGCACGCACGCACGCACGCACGCACACACGCACACACACTGGTGACCGGTTGTATCACGGGAGTATACCGTTGCAGGTGTTCCTCTGCTATAGTGGTGTTGATGATGACAGACAGCTCCGTGCACGTTGCGTTAAAGTGAAGAAAAAGCAACAGCAAAGATAAGAAAAAACGAAAGAAAAATAAATAAGCACGTGTCTCTCTCTCTCTCCTTCTCTT
>NC_137620.1:44338841-44348841 GCF_963280865.1 Gymnoscopelus braueri | reverse complement strand
GTATTGTGATGTAACAATGTTCTGCCATCTAGGCACTATGTAACTGTCTGTTTTCCCATTATCTGACTGCATTGGCAGTGTTCATGTCCTTTGTACGAGGCATTATTGTACTTCTGTTTATGTGGACACAAATACTGTACATATTTAAAGTGTGTGTGTGTGTGTGTGTGTGTGTGTGTGTGTGTGTGTGTGTGTGTGTGTGTGTGTGTGCGTGTGCGTGTGCGTGTGCGATGGAAAGATGGATTTCTCGCACTGCACATCGCCGAGCGGAGAAGCATGTGTTACAGCCAACCTCATTTGCATACTACCTACAGTATACTGTAGCTACTGTGCTGTACTCCTCTCTGCCAGCGCATCGCTTAAGAATGAAGAACCAAGAGTTCTTTGGCTTCTTCTTCAAAAACTCGAGGCTTAATTCTTCTCGAGGCTTCTTCTCAAAGCTTCTCCAGCTTCCAGCAGAACGTCAGTATAGAACACAGATCACATTAGCTCATTGCCAGTGGTGTAAAGTAACTAAGTACATTTACTCAAGTACTGTAGTTATATACAATTTTGAGTTTTTTTTTTTACTTTACTGGGGTATTTCCAATTTTCACTACTTTTACTTCTACTCAGAGGCAAATATTGTACTTTTACCTCACTACGATCATTTGAAAACTTTAGTTACTAGTTACTTTGTAGATTTTGATTATTATTACATAACATACATTAACCACTTCAGCCCAATATACATTACTACTACACTAGTACTTCTTCCAACACTGATGAAATCTGTTCAGAATTGCTTGCGGGATTGTTTACTGACCCTGGAGCTGTATTAGGCAAAATATGTGTTCATTCTCAAGGTCGGCTATTGGTTGTGAGGGGCCTTCAAATGGCCGGCCCCTCCAAAAGGAGGACTAAACAGTTAGCAAGGTACTACTCAGTATCAGCTATTATAGAAAGCCGCTCAATCTGGAGGAGGCGTCGTTTCCTTTACCCATGATTGATGTCTGCTGTGTCTGACAAGTATGTCAGCTGTATTGTGAAGTAACAATGTTCGCCATCTAGGCACTATGTAACTGGCTGTTTTGCTATTGTCTGACTGCACTGGCAGTGTTTATTTCCTTTGTACAAGGCATTATTGTACTTCTGTTTATGTGGAAATAAATTATTTAAAGTATGTGTGTGTGTGTGTGTGTGTGTGTGTGTGTGTGTGTGTGTGTGTGTGTGTGTGTGTGTGTGTGTGTGTGTGTGTGTGTGTGTGTGTGTATGTGTGTGTGTGTGTGTGTGTGTGTGTGCAGTAGCCTATAATAGCCTCTTATCATATTATGTGTAGCAAACAGTATACAGTAGGGACTGTGTCAGATCTTCACGGTTGAGAGAGGGATGAGCAAATACGTCCATATATAACTTCAACGATAAACCACACAAAAGTGACGAAAGACATCAGACTTTTCTCCCTGCTGTGGACCATTATGGCTCTCTTTATGTGTTTAAAAATATTGCCATATGAGCGCATTGATGTCTTTACTTTGAAAGCGAGGTTGCAGGTTTTACCATCTAAAATGTGGTTTCCAGGCAATCGTGCTCCTCACTGTATACATATACATATTTATCTTAAACGGGTGCTATGTACAGTATAGGGGACTCTACATGACAGAATAGCGGACTTGATACCGAAATATATCTCTTCCATTTTCAGGTCCTCCATCAGGCTATATAAGCATTCTACTGTGAACCCGAGCATGTTCAGCCTGTGTAATGATGATTATGTGTTCTCTTACATGTATATTTCAGTTATACCACCCCTGATAGGGAGGTGTTCGTTCTCGAGGTCGGCTGTACTTTTGATTAGAGCTTAGAGGAAGCCTTTCTAACCAAAGTGCTAAAATATCATCAGCTACGGTAGAGCAGCCCATCTCACAGCTAGGTAGCCTAGCCCTAGGGCAATGGTTCTCAAACTTTTTCATGTCAAGGACCCCCACATTGACACTTATTAGCCCGCAGACCCCCATTTGAAAAGATATGCCAGGGCCCCCCATAAGAGAAGATGTGTACGGTTCTAGCAGTGATTCTCAACCATTTTCATTTCAAGGACCCCCAGTTTGACATGCATTAGGCTACGGACCTCCATTTAATGGCATTTCTATCTTTGGGACCCCAATTTGTATATGTTAATGTAACTCTGAGAGTGTACAAATGGAACCAAATGGACCCATAAGGGTCCATTTGGTCCTATTTGCACACTCTCAGAGTTACATACCCATAAGGGTCCATTTGGTTCCTAACTATCTATCATTTAGCTGGGGACCCCCTGGAACTCCCTCAAGGACCCCTGGGGGTCCCCGGACCCTACTTTGAGAAACAATGGCCAGCCTCTTCAAAAGGAGGTCCAAACAGTTAGCAAGGTACTGCAGTGCTCAGTATCAGCTATTATAGGAAGCCGCTCAATTTGGAGGAGGCGTTGTTTCCTTTTATCCACGATTGATGTCTGCTGTGTTTGACAAGTATGCCAACATTATGGTATGTAACAATGTTCTGCCATCTATAGGCACTTTGCAAATGGCTGCTTTCCCATTATCTGACTGCACTGGCAGTGTTTATTTCCTTTGTACAAGGCATTATTGTACTTCTGTTTATGTGGATATAAATACATATGTAGTGTGTGTGTGTGTGTGTGTGTGTGTGTGTGTGTGTGTGTGTGTGAGTGTGTGTGTGTGTGTGTGTGTGTGTGTGTGTGTAGTAGCCTATAATAGCCTATTATCGTATTATGTGTAGCAAACAGTATACAACGGGGACTGTGTCAGATCTTCACGGTTACCGTCATCGAGCATTTCATCCCTCTCAAGTGAGAGCGATGAGCAAATACGTCCATATATAACTTCAACAAGAAACCACACGAAAGTGACGAAAGACATCAGACTTTTCATCTCCTTGTTTCACTTGAGTTGTTCTACTTCAAAGATGGATTTCTCATCCTGCACATCGCTGAGCGGAGACGCATGGGTTACAGCCAACCTCATTTGCATATCACCTACAGTATAGCTACTGTGCAGGCCTACTTCTCTGTTCTCTCTGTACTTCTCTCTGCCAGAGCATCGCTTAAAAGTGAAGAACCGAGAGTTCTTTGGCTTCTTCTCAGTGGTGTAAAGTAACTAAGTACATTTACTCAAGTACTGTACTTAAGTACACTTTTGAGGATTTTTTGCTTTACTGGAGTGTTTCCAATTTTCAGTACTTTTACTTCTATTCCACTACATCTCAGAGGCAAATATTGTAGGCCTACTTTTACTCCGCTACAATTATTTGAAAACTTAAGTTAGTTACTTTGTAGATTTTTATTATTATTACAAAACATACATTACCCACTTCAGCCCTATATACATTTCAACCATTTGAAAATAACCGATCTACAAGCTCACAATGCGTCGCGATGCGTCGCGATGTGTACGACTCATCCTATACATGAAATACCATATTATAAAACATACATTAACCACTTTAGCCCTATTTTATACCTGGACTATTTGAAAATAGCAGATCTACAAGCTCACAACGCGTCGCACCGCAACGCGTTGTGAGCTTGTAGATCTGCTATTTTCAAACATTTTAGTACTTTTACCGTTGGTACTTCAAGTATATTTTGATGCCAATACTTTTGTACTTTTACTCAAGTAACTTTTTGAACACAGGCCTTTTACTTGTAACAGAGTATTTATATACTGTGGCATTGCTACTGTTATCTAAGTAAAATATCTGAGTACTTCTTCCAACACTGATGAAGTCTGTTCAGAATTGCTTGTGGGATTGTTTACTGACCCTGGAGCTGGGAGGGCCGTACCGTTCGCACATGTGCAGTATGTCCATGTATTACGCCATACATGGGCAACTGGCGGCCCGAGGGCCACATGCGGCCCCTACCTTCACTTAATGCAGGTTAATATCAGAATACTGATATATTATTGATTTCAGCTGTTACAACTCCAAACATGCAAACATGTTTGGAACACAACAATGACTTCAGTCTATATTAGTAGCTTAATGACCAGTATTACAATTCTATTGTCTTTTTTATGTCCAATGTGTTTGTATTTAAGTTCATAAAGTTAACATAAATATAACTAAAGGCATTTGAAATTGAATACAAATGTTTTCAGGATTACAATTCAAAAATAGCAACAAAAAAAAACAGGATTTTAATTCAAAAATAGCAAAAAGCTCAAAACGCGTCGCAGTGCTTGTAGATCGGCTATTTTTGCTACTTTTGTGTGACATAGAACATTTACGAAAAAAGTTAAAATACTGAGATAAGAGGTGTCTGCCTGACAGTATATACAATGTGGCCCTCTGGAGTGAGTGTGGAAATATAGTGGCCCTCTACATCATCAAAGTTGCCCACCGCTGTATTAGGCTGTTACATTGTAACATTGTACTAGGGTCTCGGTCTCGAGGCCGCATTTTGATTTACTCGGTCTCGTCTCGGTCTCGCCCATGATTTTACTCGGTCTTGACTCGGTCTCGGACTAAGGGACTTGGGACTCTACCCCCACGAGTCCACTCGAGTTTAAGTCACTACAATGCAATGAAATAATTGTATTAAACCCATATTATGAGGAGCCCATTCACATTAACATTATAAGAGAGCTGTGGACAGCTATCAAATAATAATAATTAAAAAAAAATCTGGTCTCGGTCTTGACTCGGACTCGACCCCCTCCCTGGCCTTCCGGACTCGGTCTTGACTCGGACTCGCCCCCCTCGGACTTGGTCTTGACTCGGACTCGCCCCCCTCGGACTTGGTCTTGACTCGGACTCGCCCCCCTCGGACTTGGTCTTGACTCGGACTCACCCCCCCTCGGATTTGGTCTTGACTCGGACTTGCCCCGCCCCTCGGACTCGGTCTTGACTCGGACTCGCCCCCCTCGGACTTGGTCTTGACTCGGACTCGCCCCCCTCGGACTTGGTCTTGACTCGGACTCGCCCCCCCCTCGGACTTGGTCTTGACTCGGACTCGCCCCCCCCCCCCCTCGGACTTGGTCTTGACTCGGACTCGCCCCCCTCGGACTTGGTCTTGACTCGGACTCGCCCCCCTCGGAATTGGTCTTGACTCGGACTCGCCCCCCCCTCGGACTCGGTCTTGACTCGGACTCGCCCCCCTCGGACTTGGTCTTGACTCGGACTCGCCCCCCTCGGACTTGGTCTTGACTCGGACTCGCCCCCCCCTCGGACTTGGTCTTGACTCGGACTCGCCCCCCCCCCCTCGGACTTGGTCTTGACCCGGACTCGCCCCCCTCGGACTCGGTCTTGACTCGGACTCGCCCCCCTCGGACTTGGTCTTGACTCGGACTCGCCCCCCTCGGACTTGGTCTTGACTCGGACTCGCCCCCCCCTCGGACTTGGTCTTGACTCGGACTCGCCCCCCCCCCCTCGGACTTGGTCTTGACTCGGACTCGCCCCCCTCGGACTTGGTCTTGACTCGGACTCGCCCCCCTCGGAATTGGTCTTGACTCGGACTCGCCCCCCCCTCGGACTCGGTCTTGACTCGGACTCGCCCCCCTCGGACTTGGTCTTGACTCGGACTCGCCCCCCCTCGGACTTGGTCTTGACTCGGACTCGCCCCCCCCTCGGACTTGGTCTTGACTCGGACTCGCCCCCCCCCCCCTCGGACTTGGTCTTGACCCGGACTCGCCCCCCTCGGACTCGGTCTTGACTCGGACTCGCCCCCCTCGGACTTGGTCTTGACTCGGACTCGCCCCCCTCGGACTTGGTCTTGACTCGGACTCGCCCCCCCCTCGGACTTGGTCTTGACTCGGACTCGCCCCCCCCCCCCTCGGACTTGGTCTTGACTCGGACTCGCCCCCCTCGGACTTGGTCTTGACTCGGACTCGCCCCCCCTCGGACTTGGTCTTGACTCGGACTCACCCCCCCTCGGACTCGGTCTTGACTCGGACTCACCCCCCCTCGGACTTGGTCTTGACTCGGACTCGCCCCCCTCGGACTTGGTCTTGACTCGGACTTGCCCCCCTCGGACTTGGTCTTGACTCGGACTCGCCCCCCCTCGGACTTGGTCTTGACTCGGACTCACCCCCCCTCGGACTTGGTCTTGACTCGGACTCGCCCCCCCTCGGACTTGGTCTTGACTCGGACTCACCCCCCCTCGGACTCGGTCTTGACTCGGACTCACCCCCCCTCGGACTTGGTCTTGACTCGGACTCGCCCCCCTCGGACTTGGTCTTGACTCGGACTTGCCCCCCTCGGACTTGGTCTTGACTCGGACTCACCCCCCCTCGGACTCGGTCTTGACTCGGACTCGCCCCCCCTCGGACTTGGTCTTGACTCGGACTCGCTTTAGGTGGTCTCAACTACAACCCTACATTGTACCATAAATAATGCCAAGGTGCCACACTGCTTTTCGATGCAGTCACTAGTCATAAGATTTGTGTTCCTATAGGCGGTCTACCTTAATGATGAAATGACAGTCCTTTCTTTTATTGTTGCTGTCGGGCAGAAACCTCTTATCTACATATTCTAACCTTTTGTGTTTTTTTGGTAGATTAAAGCCCTGTGAAAGTAGATGACAATGTTAATAAAGCTTAGAGATACAAAAGTCATATTTATTGTGACATACAGCATATAAGAGGGGTGTGTGTGTGTGTGTGTTTGACTCATAGCCCTATTCCAAGGGAAATTTGAACAAACCACTAATTAGGGATTTCGTACTAGGCAAGAGGCGTTTCCCCGCAAAATTCGGTATTCTATGGCACCCCCGTGACCCGCCAAACACCTGAGCTACCCGTTACATTATGCATAGGTGTGGTTTGGGCGTTACAATGATAAAACCAATCACCGTGCCAGAAGCCATTGCCTTTAAGAGAAGACTGCGCTAGCCGTCATCCCGATCCAATATATGCTCTAGCCTATCTACCTGTCTGCACTGTTGCCTGGTCTGATTATTATAAGCCACATTGGGCTTGTTTTCCTTCTTTTTTTTAATTTTATCCAAATACATTTTTATATTAATTTGTAGCCTATTGTGTTCACAATAAGCTTGTCATATTAGTCAGATCCGGAATAGTATATGAAAGCCATTTAAAATATGTATACTATTTACTATTGGTACACACCGGCTGCTCCCAAATAATTAATTACATCATGTTGCGACAACGCTCCTACGTGGTACACAGACAAACAGTAGCACATGGGTATAATACATTGGACAGTTTTAGGAAAGGTCTATAGCCTATGTACTCACGTTGGCTGTATTGTTCTATTTCCATCATTCTAATGGATTCCAGGGGTGTGTAAACATCTCTGTAGTAGCTCCATAGTTTCCTCTGAAGTGACGCAGTTAAAGTTAACTTACATCCATATTGTCCCCGTTATCTTTCATCATCCACCTTTGTTCAGTAATCCCGAACAGAGCTAAACTTTAAGTTTACATCAATCAAAGCCTCTCAAACCCAGACACATTGCTGCGATGCGTATGCGTCGCCTACCTACCCAAAATAACAGACATCCAAGCTATCAACAGCGCTGCGTCATGTCTGTCGACAGCTTACAGATCTGTTATTTTGGACAGCATGCAATGAGGCGCGCGCGCCACGGAGAAGCCTAACACTAAACCAAAAATATTACATTACGTGGTCAACAACATACTAGACATGTAACTTGCTTGGAGCTTTTAATGCAGTGGTTCTCAACCTGTGGGTCGAGACCACAATGGAGCACCCAACGCCTGGCGAGCTTGTAGATCTGCTATTTTCACAATATTTATCTGTGGAACCGAGTCAAACAAAATGGGGGGGTCCCCAGTTCAAATATGGTTATTTTGGGGGGTCATGAACGTAGCGTTTACGCGGGGAATATAATAATAATATAGGCTAATATATATAATATAGGCTATAATATAATATTCACCCGTGACCCGCAGCATGGGTTTAATGAGACAGCAGCCAAAATGAAAATCACACTATGATCCGATCATCTTATAAAAAATGTAAGTGCTTAAGATTTTAGCCCAAACCCAACGGGACCCGACCCGGCCCGTCGGCACCGGCGGCACCGGGTCTACGTTTTTTTTACATCCAAATAAATTCACATATTAATTAATTTGTAGCGTAGGCTATTTTCAAACATTTTAGTACTTTTACCGTTGGTACTTCAAGTATATTTTGATGCCAATACTTTTGTACTTTTACTCAAGTAACTTTTTGAACACAGGCCTTTTACTTGTAACAGAGTATTTATATACTGTGGCATTGCTACTGTTATCTAAGTAAAATATCTGAGTACTTCTTCCAACACTGATGAAGTCTGTTCAGAATTGCTTGTGGGATTGTTTACTGACCCTGGAGCTGGGAGGGCCGTTCGCACACGTGCAGTATGTCCATGTATTAGGCCATACATGGGCAAATGGCGGCCCAAGGGCCACATGCGGCCCCTACCTTCACTTAATGCAGATTAATATCAGAATACTGATATATTATTGATTTCAGCTGTTACAACTCCAAACATGCAAACATGTTTGGAACACAACAATGACTTCAGTCTATATTAGTAGCTTAATGACCAGTATTACAATTCTATTGTCTTTTTTATGTCCAATGTGTTTGTATTTAAGTTCATAAAGTTAACATAAATATAACTAAAGGCATTTGAAATTGAATACAAATGTTTTCAGGATTCCAATTAAAAAATAGCAACAAAAAAAACAGGATTTTAATTAAAAAATAGCAAAAAGCTCAAAACCCGTCGCAGTGCGGTGCGCTTTGAGCTTGTAGATCGGCTATTTGTGCTACTTTTGTGTGACATAGAACATTTACCAAAAAAGTTAAAATACAGAGATAAGAGGTGTCTGCCTGACAGTATATACAATGTGGCCCTCTGGAGTGAGTGTGGAAATATAGTGGCCCTCTACATCATCAAAGTTGCCCACCGCTGTATTAGGCTGTTACATTGTAACGTTGTACTAGGGTCTCGGTCTCGGGGCCGCATTTTGATTTACTCGGTCTCGTCTCTGTCTCGCCCATGATTTTACTCGGTCTTGACTCGGTCTCGGACTAAGGGACTTGGGACTCTACCCCCACGAGTCCACTCGAGTTTAAGTCACTACAATGCAATGAAATAATTGTATTAAACCCATATTATGAGGAGCCCATTCACATTAACATTATAAGAGAGCTGTCTGGTGCTTATGGACAGCTATCAAATAATAATAATTAAAACAAATCTGGTCTCGCCTCCTGTGGGTCTCGGTCTCGACTCGGTCTCGCCTCCTTTGGGTCTCGGTCTTGACTCGGACTCGACCCCCTCCCTGGCCTTCCGGACTCGGTCTTGACTCGGACTCGCCCCCCTCGGACTTGGTCTTGACTCGGACTCGCCCCCCCTCGGACTTGGTCTTGACTCAGACTTGCCCCCCCCCTTGGGCTCGGTCTTGACTCGGACTCGCCCCCCCTCGGACTTGGTCTTGACTCGTACTCGCCCCCCCTCGAACTCGGTCTTGACTCGGACTCGCCCCCCCTCGGACTTGGTCTTGACTCGGACTCGCCCCCCCTCGGACTCGGTCTTGACTCGGACTCGCCCCCCCTCGGACTCGGTCTTGACTCGGACTCGCCCCCCCTCGGACTCGGTCTTGACTCGGACTCGCCCCCCCTCGGACTCGGTCTTGACTCGGACTCGCCCCCCCTCGGACTTGGTCTTGACTCGGACTCGCCCCCCCTCGGACTCGGTCTTGACTCGGACTCGCCCCCCCTCGGACTCGGTCTTGACTCGGACTCGCCCCCCCTCGGACTTGGTCTTGACTCGGACTCGCCCCCCCTCGGACTTGGTCTTGACTCGGACTCGCCCCCCCCTCGGACTTGGTCTTGACTTGGACTCGCTCTAGGTGGTCTCAACTACAACCCTACATTGTACCATAAATAATGACAAGGTGCCACACTGCTTTTCGATGCAGTCACTAGTCATAATATTTGTGTTCCTATAGGCGGTCTACCTTAATGATGAAATGACAGTCCTTTCT